>NC_066529.1:19616318-19621318 GCF_024679095.1 Eriocheir sinensis | reverse complement strand
CTACTACTACTACTACTACTAATAGTAATAACAATAATACAGTAATAATAATAATAAGATGAAGAAGAATTCTTCCTTCCATTCTCTCTCTCTCTCTCTCTCTCTCTCTCTCTCTCTCTCTCTCTCTCTCTCTCTCTCTCTCTCTCTCTCTCTCTCTCTCTCTCTCTCAAATCATGAAGGTAATGATATTGATAGTGATGCCGTTCTACTACTACTACTAAAAATAATAATAATAATAATAATAATAATAATAATAATAATAATAATAATAATAATAATAATAATAATAAAACGAAGTAGACGAACCCTTCCCTCCTTCATTCCAATTCTCCTTTCCTTCTTTCCTCTCTCTCTCTCTCTCTCTCTCTCTCTCTCTCTCTCTCTCTCTCTCTCTCTCTCTCTCTCTCTCTCACACACACACACACACACACACACACACACACACACACACACACACACACACACACACACACACCTGGACTCGCCTGACAGTTCCCGTCCCAAGGGATATAAGGAGGGACAGGGGGACAGATGGGGGGGGGGGGGAAGCAACCTTACCAAATTTCGTCTCCGGCGATTTTGGGTGTCCCGAGGAGTAATGCTTACGATAGTACAAACTCGAGTCTTTCCTCATGTGGTTTTGCCTTTAAATCATCACACTTATCAAGGTAATGCTGCTTGTTACAACACACACAGCTAGGCTGAGGAGATGACTCCCCAACAGTTACTACATTCAGATATTTTCCTTTTATATGGTCCTTCACAGGCATCTTTGATTTGCTATCTGAACTCTGTGATTTGCCATCCTTCTTTGGACCTTTTGACCTAAAAAGATGTTTCCCAAACAAAGGATCAGCCATTATCCTAGATTCATGTTCAATGAATTCCACCAAATCCTTATATGTTACTGTTCTACATATTGCTATTCTCAAAAACCTTATTTGCTTTAACTCTCCATCTATCCTGCATTGACTATGGAAGCTTCTCCACTATCTTCCTCATAGTCCGAGGGTGTTCAACTTTCTTGGCTCCCTGTGAACCTCCTAATAAGGCATTAAGGCAAGTCCTAAGCATAACATCATCAAATCCTTCGACATCATCATCCTTTAGGTTTTACCATCCTAATATCTTGTTAACATGAGCCGCAGCTATCCTTTCTTCATTGCCATATTTCTTCTCCAAGAGACGCCTTGCTTCCTTATATCCTTCTGCTTGTTCCATATGACTACAAGCTCTAACAATTTATCTTGGTTTACCAAAGGTGAACTGTTCAAGGTACAAGAGCTTTTCTTCCTCATCAGTGAACTTACTGCTAATTATACCATCAAATGCCCTGACAAATAACTTCTACTGAGAGCATCACCACCAAATTTCTGAACTTCAGCCTTGGGCATTAAACCTTTCAAATTGTGAGCTATAAGGGTATCCATTAAGTGAGTAGCAGCTGGACCTGAATTAGAATGAATCTTATTCTCACAAACCAGTGGTTGGAATTCAAGCTGGGGTATAGCAGGTTGAGAGACAGGTGGCTGGAAGGCAACATTAGTATCTTGGGAAATCTTAGGTATAACAGACTCATTAACCTCCAAAGATGCACCTCCCAAATCATTAAAACCTGTAGGGGGATAATACATTTCAGGATTAGGATTGAGACTTTGACACCTTGGGCTTCAGCCTCCTGTAACTTAACCTTAACTTTCAGCAATTTATTTTCCTGTCTCAACTTGCATTCCGCATTCTCGAACTGCTGCATTTGTAGCAAGTGAGATGAATTAAGCCTAAGAGCTGCGTGATCCGCATCTTCTGCCGCTATGCGTTGTACAATAGAATTCCTACCACTTGACCTTGAAGTATTGGAACGCTTACTTGACACTCGTGATACATTGTCCTCATGATTCACCTGCTTATCATGCTTTCTCTTGGTTTGCTGCTCTGTAATTTCTTGCAACCTAATAAACATATCAGCTTTGTTACCAGTGGTGCTCAAACCTCTCCACTCAAGTTGCTCCTTGAGTTGTACAATAGTGTACCTTTCCATGCTTAATTCAAAATAATAAATGACAAAACAAATTCATCACCTGTGAAGTAGATGTTCCTGTAGCCTGGGGTGGTAACAAGGAGATCTGGACATCCGTGCCACTGAACAGGACGATCTTGACACTTCCAACTTGATCGTTGCCAGTCTTGAAAATAGAGAGTATCTTGGACTGGGATGATATTGAAACTCTTCATATCCTAATTTTGAAACTGTAGGAGACTGCTCACTCCAAATGGTACAACTGAAACTCCCCACGTCAGACTGGCCTTTATTTGGGTAGGCGGTGGTCGAACTGGTAGCGTACTGGGCCCACATTCACCGCGTGATGGACGACGCGGGTTCGAATCCCCACGCTACCACTTGGATTTTTCAGTCACCGCCGAGTGGCTTAAAACTACCTACATGCTGTCCTGAAGACCACCCATCAACCCGGACTCTAGAGGAAGCCGTCCAAGCGAATCAAGAACGAGTTCCGGGGGGCAGCATGAGCCAATACAAGATGGCGCCACTATAAACACTCGCCTGCGTCAGAACGGGCTGGGCCGACCATCAGGCCCCACCAGGAAGATGCCTACCGGTGCAACAGGCAACGACGTAAAAAAAAAAAATAATAATAATCCACCACCAATCAGCTGACATAGGTATACTTGTTTCTGTAAACACATTTTTCACAATCATAATGACGTATAAACCAAATAGGCACTTTGGCTCACAAATAAAGTAGCACTAATGCATGCCCTAAATTGGTGTTGTAAATAATTATGAAACATCAGCAAATATGCCGGCTCAGCGTTCGTCACTTAACAAGATTATAACCCTTCCCATGCCTCAACGAGCAACCCCCTGCGAGCCAAATCCACCTCCCAGTCCTCTCCCATCTTGGAACAGTAAGCACAAAGAACAACAACACGGTGTCGCTATCTCAATTACCGTGGAGGACTGCTACAGCTGCGGCGTTCTGGGCGAATGTCTTGAACCTCTGCCGCGTCCAAGGCTCCTTCCTTTCCTCTTCGCAGCGATCACCACAACACACGAAATCCACTTAAACCTTACATGACAAAAATTACACAAGTAACCCCAAATTGGCCACCATACAACATGTAAAATTATAAATGTATCAAAATAACAAATACAAGTTATATATATATATATATATATATATATATATATATATATATATATATATATATATATATATATATATATATATATATATATATATATATATATATATATATATATATATATATATATATATATATATATATATATATATATATATATATATATATATATATATATATATATATATATATATATATATATATATATATATATATATATATATATATATATATATATATATATATATATATATATATATATATATATATATATATATATATATATATATATATATATATATATATATATATATATATATATATATATATATATATATATATATATATATATATATATATATATATATATATATATATATATATATATATATATATATATATATATATATATATATATATATATATATATATATATATATATATATATATATATATATATATATATATATATATATATATATATATATATATATATATATATATATATATATATATATATATATATATATATATATATATATATATATATATATATATATATATATATATTTTTTTTTTTGGCAATCATTTTTCTTTTCTTGACGTTTATTGTACGTTCCGTAAAAAGAAAGCAGAAAGAGAAAGAGTTGGATGGAGATTAATATTAGATCAATATTAGATGAAAGATAATGATGATGGGAAGGAAGAGGAGGAAAAGGAACGTGAGAAGAAAGAGTAGGTGAATGAAGGGAAAGAGAAGGATTAATTTGAGGAATCAAAAAAGGAGAGGAAGCGAAAGAGCAGTGGTAGGAGATAAAGAATTTGAAGATATGGAAAATGGAAGTTGAGGAGGAAAATGTGGCAGAGGAAAAGAAGAGCAAAGAAAAAGCAGAGGAAAACCGTGAATAGGCGATAAACACATATACCAAAAAGAAAGGAATTTGGTAAGAAATATGGATTGAAAAAATGTGTCTACAAAGGGAGATAGCTATAATGTGATAAATAGAAGAGGTAATAACATACAGAAGAGACAAATGAAAAATGTAATCAGTCACATAGATAAGACATAACATCTATTGGTGAGATGAAGAGTAAACATGATGGAGGATAAAACGAACTCATTGAAATAAATAAAACTTTAAGGTTAAAAAATGTTTGATATATATGCCGTAATCGGCACAACAATACGTTATTTCTGGTGCGAAGAGATTGGACGGCCATGTTATGAAAAAAAGGGAGAGCAAGAGGTGAGAAGAATTGGGAGGAAGAGGATGATGATGATAAGGAGGAGGAAACATGGAAACACGGAAATGCAGGCAACAGAAAGACTATTGGCTCATTACGAGGTTGCCCGCTTTGGTGATTTAATCTGCTCGACAGCCACTTGGGGCCTGGTGAGCAGATGAAAGCACCTCGACATTGAGGAGCAGATGAAAGCACCTCGATATTGAGGAACAGATGCAAGCACCTCAATATTCAGTTTACTCCCGACGCAGCGAAGTGACGGTCGATTTTATATTTGAAAGAGTTGATAGTATTCGCATTTACTACTTCTGAAGGAGGATTGTTCCAGTGACGGATGACTCGGTTTGAAAAGAAACTCCTTCCGATGTCTGCGTTACATCGACTAGACTGAATGGGTAAACCGTTATTTCTAGTTCTTAGGTTGGTTTGCAGTTCAAAGAATTTGGAGTAATCGACGTTATTGATTTTTTTCAGATACTTGAAGACTTAAATCATATCCCCTCGTAGGCGTCTTTTCTCCAATGTAAAGAGATTGAGTCGTTCCTCGTACGGGTGAGCCCTTAAGGTTGGTATCATCGTGGCGCGTCGTTGAA
>NC_066529.1:19600196-19616218 GCF_024679095.1 Eriocheir sinensis | reverse complement strand
CTCATTAGCAATCCTGATCATCGAGATGGGTCCAAGATTATGTGTGTGTGTGTGTGTGTGTGTGTGTGTGTGTGTGTGTGTGTGTGTGTGTGTGTGTGTGTGTGTGTGTGTGTGTGTGTGTGTGTGTGTGTGTGTTAAAAATGTTACCCATTCAATTTTCGTTTTCTATGTAAGTTTGGCAAGTATTGAAACCGTAGACTAATAAATTTTTCATTCATTTTTCATACATATTGCAGAGATATGCCAGTCCTCGTCGACAGACCGACTTGTTCGGCTAGGCTGACATCAGTTGATAGAGTCAGTCTGTCGGCACCTTCCCCTTCCTTTCATGAGCCTGTGGTCCCTCCTCGAAAGGACGTACGCGCCTGACCCTGACGAGCTCTATTATATAGCCCATGGCCACCCCTTGAGGTGGCGACAAATACAATATAAAAAAAAAAAATACATAATGCAGTTTCCATGTGGCAGTGAAAAAGTATTTAAATTCATGTGATAACTTTACTGCTTCTAATCTTTCTACTATTATTACTGATGTTTTACTGCAAAGGATGCACTCACAGGAAACATTTATACATCTATCCATGATAATGCAGGATAAAAAGGCGTTTTTATTAGTCTTTTTTTTTTTTTCATTTATATTATTGTGTGTCATGAGGTCATGAGGCAAGCCAGTCCTTGTTGACAGACCGACTAGCATGCTCGGTGTCATCCGATGAGTCTATCTGGCGGCTTCCTCCCCATGGGCCGTCTCCCTCATAATTGCCATGCATGGTCTCATAACGGAGGGTAAGATTTAAGACTTCTTTATGTGTCAGATACCCGTCAGTCCTCGTCGACAGAGCAGCTTGGTCGGCGTTAGCCAATAAAGATGGTCTGTGGGCACCTTCTTAATTCTTGGGTTGTCAACCGACAAAGATATGTGTGCGCGTTTTTTTTTTTTTTTTTTTTTAGTAGTAGTATTAGTATTAGTAGTATAGCAAGGGATCGAGGCAGCTGAAGGACATGAATTAAAATTAGGAACAAAAAGCCCGCTAGGCTCTGCTAAAAAAAAAAAAAAAAAAAAAAAAAAAACGATCGATAGGCCAAAAGAGAGGTCAGTTTCGCGTGGAGGGGTAAATGTCTTGATACTCTCTCTTGAAAGAGTTCAAGTCGTAGGCAGGAGGAAATACAAACAATTAGTTTACTAGCGAAAGGGATAAAAGAATCAAGATGCTGGTTGACTCTTGTATAAGGGATTTGGACTAAATGGGGATGAGCAAGAGTGGAAAGTCGTGTGCAGCGGGGCCGTAGGGCGGTGAGAGGCATACAGTTAGCAAGTTCAGAAGATCAGTCAGCGTGAAAATATATCGATAGAAAATAGAAAGAGATGCAACACTCCGGCGGAATTTAATAGGTAGAAGGCTGATAATACGACCATAAATCAACCCCTTCGACTGTCGAACATCTTCGGCCATTTTCTACTATCATAAAACTCGAAGGTTTTTTTCTGGAAGGGAAGGAAAGGTGTTGGAAGACGAAATTGTTGGAATCTGGAAAGGGGTCGGGAAAGGCACATCTTCGTCAGCCCCTTCGCATATTTTATGAGTTAGTCCTGTATTTCTTTCATTAATATAGTAGCAAGTGATCCAGGAGTTATAAGAAAATTTATTTGATCTAATTTGAATCGGCAAAAGATTTTTAAGTAAATGATTAAAAATGTTCTTAAAGACTTTAGGGTTTGTATCATGATTTTTCATACTCGCCGGGTCAACACACCTGCTTGATTAACTCAGCAGGTAGTCTTTTGCTATACCTCCGATGGGGCTCGATCTCTTTTCTAACGGCTCCTTGCATTGACGGGATGGTAGCGAAGGGCAGAGAAGTGCTAGCAGAGGGCACGTGTGGACTCCGGTGTGGCCTCGAATTCCGTCCCTCTGTCGGGATGTGTCCCAAATTGAACTGCACATGCGCGGTCGCTGCTACATTGTCCATTTTATTCACTGCATTGTCTTTCAATAGCTTATATTAAGCTTACCTTTGATCTTATGCTAGTTTTCATGAAAATTTTTGCCAAATTCAAGGCTGACATAGTCCCCGTAGCTCAGCTACTACTGAATGGAGAGCATCCCATAAACCTGACCTACAATCAGAGGAAAACTCTGAGGAGACAGAAGGACAATCATAAGATCAAAGGTAAGCTTAGTGTAAGTAGTTAGAAGACAGTGCAGTGAATGAAATGGACAAAATAGCAAAGCTCGCGCATGCGCAGTTCAGTTTTGGACATTTCCCAACAAATGGACGGAATTCGACGCCACACCGGGCTGACTGCATGGAGGGGTTTAAACCCGGGCCACCAGGGATGCCGATCGTATCACTCACGCTATGTACGCAATTATACCTATATATTTCCCATTCAATCAACCAATTTATATGTGATTATACATCGAAAAATATGTATAATCACACTAAAATGTGTAAAATATTTCATTTATCAAGATTTCCATGTAGAGGTGTTTGTAAAAGCTACCAACCCAACCCCTAGGAAGGGAAGGGGTCGGGGTCAACTTCTAGTGCCCAACAGAAAGGGGACATCATGAGAAGGGGAAGGGGAAGGTGGTGGGGGAGATTTACGGAACGGCCGTTTGAGTCCACTCTATCCAATAGAGTTGTCTGTGTGGAGCCACCACTCACATGAGATGCATACTCCATACGAGGGTGGATAAGTCCCCTGTATATGGGCAGCATCTGAGAGGGAGGAAAGAACTGACGGAGACGATACAGAACGCCTGATCTCGGGGGAACTAATATAGTGAGAGAGGAGACATGAAAGTTCCGTTGTTGTTGTTTTTTTTATTAAAACAACTCAACACTTTAGAATGCCAAAGCCCTAGTCACAACAACTAAGGCTATATATGGCAGCGTACACATTACATACAAAAATACAATAATACACATACTGTAATACACACCACAATATACGACTCGTTACTGCTGGCGGGAGAGCTACTTATTCATCCTACACTCGAAAGTGTGAAGTGAGGCGGAGCTGTGCAGGTTTGTGTTGAGTACCAGCTGGTTACATAGGCGACTGTACCGTGGCAGGAATGAGCGTAGACAATGCTTAATTCTGCTGAACGGTACAGTTATCTTGTACGGGTGCTCCGTATTGTGTGTAGATCGCGTGGCATGTGCTGAAGGCGCCGGTCCAGAGAGACGCAGGTGTGCATTGCTTGGACCTTGTACATAACGCACAGGCCGCCACATCCCGTCTGTGCTGCAGTGGCTGGAAGGTGTCCGGTCCTGTGTCCTGGGTCCTGTCCCGCACCATCCTTTGGGCTCTAGCCTGAACCCTGCCCAGGTTGGCTATAGGTGCGATGGAGGGCAGGAGAAATAGCATTTGAGGGATGCATACTCCATGACGGGGAAAATCTGGGCTATGTAGAGCGTGTACACTCCTCGTGCATCCAGCACTTTCCCTACACGCCTGATGCACCTCAGCTTGTATGTCGCGTCCCTGGCGACCTTCCTTGTGTGGTTGCTGAAGGTGAGGCCCGCGTCGAGCTCCACACCCAGGATGTTGGTGGAGCTTTGGGGAGTTAGCCTTCTGCCCTCAAGGAAGATGACAGGCTGTGAGTGAGGCGTGTAGGCTGACCCTCGTCTCCTGGATATGTGGAGGAGCTGAGTTTTATCCGGGGCGAGGGTGACCTGCCAGCGCCTTCCCCAGGAGACGATGGTGTCCAGCGCCCAGTTAATTCGGTTTATGGTCGTCTGGCCGTCAGTCCTGTCACAGACGAAGGTGAGGGTGCAGTCGTCTGCGTTGGCGTGTGCCTCAGGGATAAGCTGCAGGATGTCATTGAAGTAGACAGTCCACAGCATGCGGCCGAGGACACTACCCTGAGGCACACCAACCCTGACAGGGTGCAGGTTGGAAGTGTGACCGCTCACTACTGTGCTGGAGGTTCTCTCACAGAGGTAGCCCGGCAGAAGCTGCAGCAGGCCGCCACACACCCCTAGGCTCCTGAGCTTGGTCACGATGACTCGGTGCCACACCCTGTCAAAGGCTCCGGCGATGTCCAGGGCGACGACGTACACGTCACTACCACCATCCAGCGCCGTGTTCCACGCAGCCGACAGCAGGAGGAGTAGGTCGGCAGCACATCTCCCTTCTCCAAACCCTAACTGTTTGGGACTTAGAAAGTGGTAGGCTTCCAGGAAGGAAGTAATCTTTGAGGCAATGTTGGACTCTAAGATTTTACCTACCACAGACAGAAGGGAGACTGGCCGGTAGTTGATGGGATCCGCCCTGCTGTTCTTCTTGTAAATGGGGATGACCCTTGCCTCCTTCCACTGTGAGGGCCACGTCCTTGAGGAGAGGCACCTCCTAAGCAGCAGAGTAAGTGGTGCCGATAGCTCTGCTGCACACCCCAACAGGTGGAAGCTGATGTTGTCAAGCCCGAGGGCCTTCTTAGTGTCCACCCGGAGGAGTTGCTTCTCCACCTCTGCATGCTGTATTGGGAGGCATTCAAGGGTCGCCCTCGTCCTGGCTGGGATCCTTGGTGGAGTACGTGCGATGTGGCTCAGGCACCTGCAATTTGCTGGAGAAGTGGGCAGCCAACTGCTAAGCCTTGTCTCTCCTTCATCGTGAGTCCTCTGGCCGATGCGGCGAGTGGCGGGATGGCGTCGTCGGAGACAAAGTTTTGCTGCTGCTTAACACTGCTTCACCACTCTTTACTGCCTACATTCTGGCCGGACAGCTAGTCTTTTAGGGTGCTCTTCCATTGACGAATTGCTTCCTTCTGCACCCTTTTCATTCTTTTACAAACTGTCTTGTGTGCCTGTTATGTGTGTTGTGAGAGGTGCGATTAGTACGTTGCCAGGCCCTCTACTCTTCTCCTCAGTTGCATTTCTGCAGTGAGAGCCAAACCAAGGCTAATCTCTTGTCTTGGATTTGTAAGACTGGCAACGAACAAATCTATTCTGGCAGGACAGCAGGAGGTCGTTGAACGTTTGGACTTGTTCGTCGATGCTCCCCCTGGGCAGGCCTGTCCAGTCGATGGTGGCTAGCTCTACCCTGAGCCTGTCCCAGTCTGCCCGTCGCCAGAGCCAGTTGGAGCGGCTGACCCCCACGTCCTAGTCGACTGCTAACTTGACAGTCGTGAGGACGGCGAAGTGATCCGAGGAGCCAACTTAGCCCGTTGGAAGGCAGGTGACGACACTCGCGGAAAGATCAGTTAGGATGGGGTTAAGGGAGGACCCTGATGTGGGGGAGGGGGGGAGGGAACCTTACGTGGTTGGTAAGCACGTATTCAGACAGCAGTTCATCGAACGTCCTGGCGACAAGATGTTGGTTAATGTCGCCAAGAAAAATTACTCGTTTACAAGCGTTTTGTTGCATGAGCGCGATTAGGTTGATATGTAGGAAGAAGAGCGGCTCCTTACCTTGTCACTGAGGTCGGTAGCACACAGGATGACATCGCTTCCACGCGTCCACAACTTGAAGAATATCAGCTCCAGGTGATCCGGCATGATGACGTCAACAGTTTTGAACTGGAGCATCCTGCGGAAACATTCAGCAACACCACGAACGGTTCCGCGGTTCCTGTCTCGCCGGTACCATCTGGTGTACACTCGTATTTGGCCGAAATTTTCAGGAACTGTTGCATTTAGGAATGTTTTGACCATGGTGATAATGTCAGGGTTACGTGGGAGCACGTGGCGGTTGGTGAGGTCTCCCATGTTTGTTTGGAGCCCCCTGACGTTTGCTGACACAATAGTTAGTTTATCGTATGTGTTGTTGCCCTCCATTATTCCACCGGTAGTAGGCCTGAGGGCACTGTGGGCCAGTGGGGCTGAACAGACAGGAGAAAGAGCGGGGAGAGGAGAGTGGTTAGCCACAGGCCCGAGGATCCGGCTCAGGGAGCTGAACAGGAGGTCCTGTATGTGTACCTGCTCCTCCACAATTTTTCATTAAAGAAATTCTCCTGTCTCTCTTGACTGAGGCGGGAGCGACACTCTTGGGAGGAGTGTGCAAGGCGTCTGCAGTATTCACACTTCAAGCTCTTATAGCATTCTTATAGCAGCTCTCCTCAGAGTGGCCTCGCTTCCTGCAGAAGCCGCTGTAGCTCCTGCTGTCTGTCCTTCTTGTTGCAGCTCCTGCCGTGTCAGGCGGAGCGGGTTGGGGACTTGAGCTGGATGTTGGGCTTGGTGTGGGCGTGGGTATGAGAGTGACTGCCTCTCCCTGCGCAGGTCGTGAGGCACGGCCGCGTCGGCGATGGTGAGCTCTGGTTTGCCTGTTGGTTTAATTCAGCAGTGGTGGATGAGGTTGGGGAAGGTGTCGTGAGGGGTGTTATATTTGTAGTGGTTGTAGTAGGTGTAGTAGTGTTGAGTGATGGGGCAATGGTCGTGGTGGTGGGGATGGTGAAACTAGTGGTGGTGGTGGTATTGTTAGTGGTGGGGAGAGCTTAAGTTGGATGTGTGGTGTGGTTCAGAAGGTGGTGAGTAGAGGGGGGGGGTGCTTGTAGGGTCGGTAAGGATAACGGTATTTGCACAGGCAGGTGTGGCGGCGTCTTGAGAAACCGATGCGGTAGTGGGGAGAATGGAGTTCGCAGAGGAAGGTGGGGCTGCGTCTTGTGTGCCCTTGGTGGGCTGGGTGCTGCTCTCAGCGGTTTCAGTTGGGTGCGGCTCACTAAGTGTTGTCAGGGTGAGCTGGATCGTCTGGACGGATGCAGCAGTCGCTAGTGGGCTGGGCTTTTTAGAGCTCCACCATGTGCGAAAGGCCTGTTTGGAGTGGAAGCACTGTTGCCACTCTATGTTTATTCTTTCAGCACGGGCGGTACGCCGGTACAGGCGATGGGCCTCGTGTCTAGTTCCTCCACGCTGGCCTTGGTTGCTGTGATTTTGTCAATGAAATTGAGATTGGAGACGACAGTGTCACGTTTCTCAGCTAGGTAGTGGGGGGAGGGTTCGTACGACCTCAGGGGAGCCTTCGTCTTTTTCAGCTCTGCCTTGACGCTCTTTATTTTGATAAGTTCCCGTGGCTCCAGCGGTAGTAGCTCGTCCTCGTCCTCGTCGTTGGATTCGTCATCACCGTTAG
Organism: Eriocheir sinensis; assembly: GCF_024679095.1. NCBI lineage: Eukaryota > Metazoa > Arthropoda > Malacostraca > Decapoda > Varunidae > Eriocheir > Eriocheir sinensis. Next base: position 19,609,146 of record NC_066529.1, on the reverse strand, counting down.
CAGGGTAGTTGAGCTGGTAATACTGACTTGTGTCTGGCAGGTGGGACACGTCCTGGGCTTTTCCCAGGGAACTGACTTCACTACAGTTGAATGTGATGAAGGCTCCGAGGCAATGGCAGTGGCAGATGTTGGGGCAGCCTGCACTCACACAATTGACATTGGGTTTCTCGATGATCGTTTTACCACAGACACCACACCACTGCCGGAGAGCGTATTCCAGTCAACTGACGGGGCGGCGATGAGCGTATGTTCCGCTCACTGACGGACATTGTTCTTTTGACGAGAGTTTGTCGTTTGGTGTGTTCGAGTTTGAACACCACGTGGTATCGTCACCGAGGGAGCGGGAAAGGGTGGGGCGGCGGTTAAGGTCACCGAGAGAGCGGGGAAGGGTGGGGCGGCTGCTAAAGGTCACTAATCCTCAGACAGGTCGAATCAGGTCACAGTATAAAGTCTCGGTCACACATTCACGTATCAAGCCCACGTATGCTCACGTATGTGATTTTTTGGCCCATACGTGGCCATACGCGGGGTTTGTTGCCGCGATCAACTGGATACGTATCAGGGGCCGATGCACGTAAAGCTTGCACGGTCAACATAGGGACGCCATAACGTAAGAACGAGATTAAGCCTACGCACTACGCAAGCATGACGTGACGCTTACCCAAATTGCCACGACAAGAGGCCACACCCCCACAAGTAGTGCGTGGCAGAGTACGTAACACCCACGTACGTATACCGTATGTGTAACGTGGTGCGTTACGACCCTGCGTCATCCTCACGTTATCCCCACGTACGTCGGTGGGTAAACGTGAGAGGTACGTACATAAGGGCCATGCTGCACACCTGTGATTGGGGTTCCCGTCAACCTCTACCTGCAGCAAGAAGTACTCCCCTCCTGCTGAATCAACATGGAGAACATTGAAGACATCCTTGCCCTTATAACACCAGCAAATAGCCATAACACATAATTAATGGAGGCCATCCTGGAATATGTGCACGCCATGGTACTGGTGTTAGTTGTGAAGGTCCACCTTGCAAGTGAAAAAACAGAAAAAAAGAGGAGGCCGAGGAGGGTTTGGGCTTGGCCGTACCTGCAAAGAAGAGTGGAGCTAGGCCACTATGACAACCTGATGGAGGAGTTGGCAATCGAAAGTCCAGAACTGTACAGGAATTTTACCCGGATTGACAAGGACCTCTTCAGTGAAATAGCTGAACTTGTCACACCTCACATTCAGAAGCAACGCACATTCTGGAGAGAATCCCTTGAGCCAGGCCTGCGTGTGGCTATCACCCTACGTTTCCTCGCCACGGGTGACTCATACAAGAGTCTGTAATACTCATTCCGATTAGCCCACAACATCATTAGTTACATTGTACCAGAGACCTGCAGGGCTATTGTTGCTGTCTACGGAGATGAGGAACTGCAGGTACCACAAACACCAGAGGCTTGGAAGCAGGTTGCCCGCGGGTTGTTGGAGGTTTGGGTGACCCTGAAGCTAAAGAAGCCCCCTTCCGTGATCTCTTGGTGGTGTCCTTAGGCATAGTTGAAAGCAGTGGCGACAAGGTCTACTGACGAGGGTGCTGGCGGGAGTGAGAGGCGGTGGTGGTGGCTTCGAGGTATATGCTGTTGCTAGTCCGAGAGAGGAACTGCAACCGCAAGCCCGCCGCACGGCGTATGCACATCATGCACAACGTTGCAATATCGTCGTGGGTACCCGAGGAGCGGCGCTGGTGCCACGGATGCTCCTGCACCGCGTGAGGACCCACGCATTGCTTTGCGGGAACAGGGGAGCAGCGTGGGACCACGTGTAAGCGCGCCGCAAGCACGCCGTAAGCGCCACGTATGTGCCACGTTATACGTGTGGAGCCACGTAAAATGTCGGTTGACGTGAGCAGCCACGTATCTTTTGAACATGTCGAAAGATGAGTGGCTCCCCACGCACGCTCGGGTGGTGCGTAGCGATCCCCCCGTCTCCGCCCCGTATGCCCACGTATGTAAATACGCATTACGGGACATTTACGTAGTACTTACGTAAGCGGTTGCTGACTACCAATTTATGTTCGTGCGTGGACGTACGTGGCTTGATACGTGAATGTGTGACCGAGGCATGACTTCCTTGCTGTTCTCCTATACACACACTCGATACATGCACCTTGTTTTTACTGTTTTCACTCGTAGTTCGCTGTACCTTTTCAAACACAATGTAACCATTTAACTTAGCTTTTCTTAGGTGTGATTCACTGTTCGGTGTGTTGTATTGTTTAGGCACAATTGTCACTTAACCTCCAGCTCCCTCAGCAACGTCCGATCACCACGGAAGTCAAACTCTCTCTCAGATTTTGAGTTAAGGATAGACCGAGAATGTTTATTGTAGAAGAACGTAACAGCTGTGTGTAATCGAAGAATAGGGGATGGGTGTTTGGAAGATTGTGTCGAGTTGACAGGCGGAGAAACTGGGGTTTTGAGGCATTGAATGACATCAAGTTCCTCCTGCCCCATTTAGAAATGATAGCAAAATCTGAGGTCAAGCGTTCTGCAGCGTCCAGCCAAGAATCTTGTAATTCCTATTGGGAGGGTCTTCTATTAAAATATTTTGAGTACTCATCATTGAATACTCATCAGCGTAGGAGTGGACAGGACAGTTTGTTTTGGACAGATTATTAATGGTCAGCATTAAGAGGGTCGGACATAGAGCAGAGTCCTGCGGGACACCGCTGTTTATAGGTTTAGGGGAAGAACAGTGACCGTCTATCATAGCAGAAATAGATCGGCCATTAAGGAAACTGGATATAAAAGTACAGAGAGAGAGAGAGAGAGAGAGAGAGAGAGAGAGAGAGAGAGAGAGAGAGAGAGAGAGAGAGAGAGAGAGAGAGAGAGAGAGAGAGAGAGAGAGAGAGAGAGAGAGAGAGAGAGAGAGAGAGAGAGAGAGAGAGAGAGAGAGAGAGAGAGTGTAGGAGGGTAGTTTAGAAAGCAAAGATTTGTGTCAGATTCTGTCAAAAGCTTTCGAGATGCCCAAGGTAACAAGTTCCACCGAAACGGTAAGAGAGGATAACCAGGAGTCAGCTAGGAAGGCAAGAAGATCACTAGTAGGACCCCCCTTGCGGAACCCATACTGGCGATCACATAAAAGGAAAGAAGTTGATAGATGGTTAAGAATTTTCTGGCTAAGGACTGATTAAAAAGCTTAAGAAAAACAGGGAAGTAACGCTATAGGAAGGTAGTTCGAAGGATTGGAACGTCATTCTTTTTAGGCACAGGTTGTATGTGTGCATACTTTCAGCAGGAAGGAAAAGTAGATTTTGAAAGGCAAAGACATATATATATATATATATATATATATATATATATATATATATATATATATATATATATATATATATATATATATATATATATATATATATATATATATATATATATATATATATATATATATATATATATATATATATATATATATATATATATATATATATATATATATATATATATATATATATATATATATATATATATATATATATATATATATATATATATATATATATATATATATATATATATATATATATATATATATATATATATATATATATATATATATATATATATATATATATATATATATATATATATATATTCAGCAACACCGCGACCTCGCCTACTGACCTTTCCCTCCTAGGGCCCAAGTTCATCTCCCCTCAAGTTATCTCCCGCAGCAAGGCTCCTCCTCCTCCTCTTCCTCCCCCTCCTCCTCCTCCTCCTCTTCCTTCTCCTTCTCTTCCTCTTCTTCCTCTTCGTCTCCCTCTTCCAACCTCTCTTTCCCCATCGCCCCTTCCCCCTCTTCTTCCTCCTCCTCTTCCTCCTCCACAGCCACAGCCACTGACCTTCAGAGTAACACTCTTCCCCGATCCTCACAATCATACCCTGTTCTTACAATCCCCTCCTGCCTCCACTTCCTTCTGTTTCTGCTCCCCTCCATTCTTCTGGCCTCAACTCTAAGGGTAAGGTAATGGTAGGAGGGATAGTCAGGTCAGATACATTGATAGGTTCTTCTGTTCCAGGGATAGTTTGAATAGTGTCAAAGTGTGCCTCCCAGGGGCAGGGAGAGGTGACATAGCTGACAGGATTGAGGCATTGTTAGCGGGCAAAGGGACACAACCTATCGTCTTTCTCAGTGCCGGAGGCGATGATATAGGTAGAGTGAATAGTGAAGTGCTGTTCCGGCGTTATAGGGAGACTATCGGGATGATAAGAGATGGAGGAGGCGTTCCTGCAGTATGTGGTGTCCTCCCAAGAGGAGGGACGAGTGAGGGGTGGCTCTCCAGAGCCATAGTAGTGAACTGCAGGCTCATTGTGAGCGAAATGGATGGCTCTTTATAGACAATTGGGACCTTCTACGACAAAGGCTCCTTGTATGCCAAGGATGGAGTTCACTTGTCATTCAAGGGGATTGAGGTTCTCGCAGACTCACTCGAGCGATCATTTAGTACCCTGCTGGATTTCTTAGGATAGACGAGGGAGGAGAGCCTAGCATCAGTGGCTACGAATCGCAGATTGTGACTAGGGAGCTCAGGATTAATGGAAAGGGTGTAACAAAGGATGGTCTAACGGGTTATTATACCAACAGTAGGAGTCTCAGGAATAAGATAAATCTACTGAGGAGGAAAGCTTGTGTAGAGGAATTTGACGTTATGTATAGCAATCACGGAAACATGGGTGGCTAGTGCAAACAGAAACTTCATGTCGGAATTGGAAATAGATGGTTATCAGATGTTGCACAAAGATAAAAAGGGGAGAAGGGGAGGAGGGGTAGCACTTTATACTAAAGACACACTTAAATATTCCGCAAACAATTCTGTTCAAACAAACGGCGACTCCGAATCAGTTTGGGTGGACGGCCACAAAGGGAAAGAAAAACTAGCTCTAGGGATTCTTTACAGGCCACCCAATTTTAACAGGTAGGACACAAATATATTACTACAAGAGGTTGGCAGGGCGAGCAGGAGCAAAAATATCTGCCTAATGGGGGATTTTAGCCATAGAAGAATAGACTGGGAAGGCATGGTAGGTGTTAGAATCCGAGGATTTTCCGAAAGTACTACAAGATCATTTTCTCAAGCATACAGTAACTGAGCCCACCAAAGATAATAACATTTTACATTTAGTCTTAACTGACAACGAGAATATGATTAGTGAGCTAGACGTTGGGGGAGACCTAGGTTGTGGTGATCAGAAGAAGCTTAGGTTTAACTTAGATTGGGCTTTGATCTATGAACTCAACCCTGCGTTGCTGCCAGACTCTAGAAGAGTCGATTACGAGGGACTTAGAAGACACCTTGAGGAGGTAAATTGGGAAGCATTTGGGTTAGATGAGGGCCGGATCCCAGGGCCGGGACCTGATAGTCAGGGAAGCCATGTAAAAATGACCTACAATAATTTAGTTAGAGTAATAGCAGAGGGTTAGAGACTGCATATCCCTTACCAAGCACGTAAAAAAGGAAAATAACGACCTTAAATGGATGACCCGTAGGCTCAAGCATGAGACTGGCTTAAAGAGAGGAATTTATAGAAAAATAAAGAATGGAAAACCCACCTCAGGGGTAGGTATGTTGAAATAGCCAGATCAGTGAAGAACATCCGCCTAGCAGAAAGCAGTCACGAGATTTGGGTAGCCAGTGAGGCCAAGAGCGATCCCAAATGGTTCTTTCAGGGGAGCGTCTAGGGGGATACCTCCTGGACATATGGTAAGTCCTGTGGCTTTCAAGGCTCAGTATGTTGTTTGTTGGTGTCAGTTTATGAGATTCTGTGACTAATGAAATTTGGGTGAAAGGGTAGGACAGACTTAAGTAAAAAAAAATTGTTTCACAGCCTTCATTTTTTAGTTTACAGTCTTGAAAAAAATACCATGGAAACTTTATTTATATATCTAACCTTTTTATGTTGAAAATTGGTAATTATTTGTTTAGTTTTTGAAAAAAAATTTACAATTTACTTTTTCGCAACTTTTTTCCTTTTTTTTTACATTTTTCAAAATGTTCAACATAGAAGAAATTGCGCTTTAGTTGTACTTTTTATCGATACTTTACAAAAGACGATCAGAATATTAGTCGAATTTGTGAATTTTTTTGAAATGTAAAGAACCACTTTTCGAAAAATCGGCTCCTGAATTTTTTTGTCCATTTTTGTCTGTCCTGCCGTTTATATTTGTTTGATTGCCATGAAATCTTCACATATGATTGATCATACCTTGTTTATTTTCTGGAGTATAATGAGGCATCTGGTCCCCCCTTCGTAAAGGTATTAATCACTCAAAGGTGAGGGTGTCAGAAGGCGCAACCTTCCTCAATGTAGCCAGATTTTATTCTAGAACTCTCCAGGTTGGTATGCCTCGTCCTTCTTTTCTGTTTTCTTCGTCTTCCTTTTGGATGTCGCATGTCTGGCTCATTCCTGGTCCATCCACTGCAGAGATTCCTGTAGTCTTGGTTCAGTCCCAAGGAGAGGCATGATGATATTTGTACCTGTGTATCCAAAGGGTGTTTGACTATGAACTCTCTTAAGGCCAGAAAACTTGATTTTATGGCACCTGATCTAAACCTTTGAATGCAAAGATTCATTGGGGTTCTGGGTGGCACCCTTCAAACATCTTTTGAGGAGACTTGGGTTACCAAGATCTTTGTAGACCGTGAGTCACGCTATGACAAATTCTAGAAAAAATAAACTTCACTACCTGATATTTCATGGTATCCCCGACATGTTGAGCGAGAGAAAAACATATTTTGTGAATTTAAAAAATATTCGTTAAAAAATCAACCCCAGACGCTCCTTTTAAATTGTACAGAACGAAAACAAGGGAGAGAATTGGACCGTTGAAAACAAACACAGGTGAGCTCATTGAGAATGGAGAAGATATGAGTCAAATGTTGAACGACTACTTTCTCTAAGTTTTCTCACAGGAAAATCTGACAACCATTCCGGAGAGAGTTCAGATATATGAAGGTGAAGATAACGACATGTTGAGGGATGTGACCATCACTAGGCAGGTAGTCCAGGATGAGATTGGTAGGTTGACGAAAAATAAATCACCAAGTCCAGACAATATATTTCCTCGGGTTCTTAAAGAATATAGGAAGCTCCTCAGTGGCCCACTAACCGATATCTTTGAGATGTCGGTAAATTTTGGGTATGTGCCCAATCTATGGAAAGTAGCTAATGTGACGCCGATTATCAAAAAGGGAGACATGTCTGACACCTCTAATTATCACCCAATTAGCTGAACATCAGTTGTAAGCAAGATGCTGGAGTCAATTATAACCAGGAGCGTTCGGGACCATCTAAAGAAGCACAGCTTAATTCACGACTCATAGCATGGGTTCGCGAAGGGTAGGTCATGCCCTACTAATCTGTTGTCCTTCTACACTAAAGTAATCGAAGTGGTTGACAGATATGAAAACTATGACATACTATATCTAGATTTCAGTAAACCGTTATACAAAGTCCCTTATCACCGGCAATTACTAAAATTACAGGCTCACGGCGAAAATGGGAAATTCTTGAACTGGATCATGGCGTGGCTTAGAGGTAGGAAGCGGAGAGTGTAAATCAATAATAGAAAAACCTGAATGGGGCAGTGTTACGAGTGGAGTCTTAAAGGAGTCGGTGTTAGGTCCGCTGCTTTTCATCATTTCCATCAATGATTTGGATACAGGAATTAGTAGTGATATCAGTAAGTTCGCAGATGATTCCAAGATCGATAGAGTGATCCAATCAGATCAGGACGTTAGTGTTCTCCAGAATGAGCTAGACAGATTGTATGAGTGGGTGGGGAAGTGGCAGATGGAATCCAATTTTTTCAAGAGGGCACAAGGGCACAAAAAATGGCAAAAGATCAAAAAAAAAAAACTCCCAAAACCAAAAAAAACAAAAAGAGGTGATGGAAAGATTGCTCCCAAGGCAGTCCAAGAGGTGGGCTTATTCTAGGTGGAGTTTGGAAGAGAGGTTCTGATACTCCATACGAAAGAAGGAAAGTCAGCAGGAGGAAACAGAGGAAGGAAAGATTGTTCAAGAGTTTACTAGCGTGAGGGATGAGAGTGATGCTGTTAACCATGCATGCATGGTGACAGTAAGTAGAGTGCAGGGAGTAGTAAGTCGAGCATGGGGGGTGAGGGGGGAGAAGACCAGTCAGCGTGGAAATATCGATAGAAGATGATAGAAAGATAGAAAGGCGGTGCAAAGAAGCGAGAGTTCAAGGAATTTAAGAAGGATGAGGAGAGGAGGAGAGAGCCTGAGACGAAGAGCCTTTGCCCACTGCTGTGGGAGGAGTCCACATGAGATGAGATGATGAGATGCATACTCCCGAGGCCCTGCATACCTACAGCTGCATATGCAGGGAGGAGAACTGGGAGAGGAGGTGCGAGACGCAGCACAGCCCGAAGCCCTTTTAAGCTGGAGATGAGATAATGAGTTTTCCAGTTGAGATTTTGAGTTAAGATAGACCGAGGATGTTTTAGTGTTGAGGAAGGTGATAGCTGGGTGTTGTCCAAGAATAGGGGATAGTTGTTTGGAAGATTGTGTGGGTGCCGAGGAGAAGGGAGAACTTTTGAGCGTTGAAGGTGCACCACGTTCTTCTTTCAATCAAAAATAAGAAAAAATAGTGCTAAGCGATTCAAGTTGCCTCAGCTTGAGCCAGCCTGTTCGTTAAGTTCCGTTAGTTCTTCTAATTAAGTTGAAAAGAAAGAAGCAGAATAATCATCGGCGTAGGAATGGATAGGACAGTTCATTTTTGGAAAGAAGATCATCAATGAACAACAGAAAAAGAGTGGGAGATAGGACAGAACCCTGTGGGACACCACTGTTAATAGATTTAGGGGAAGAACAGTGACCTGTCGGGAAGTATAGTTTTCTGAGTGTAGGTATGAATAACCCCTCACACAATTACTCCTTAAATGA
>NC_066529.1:19582696-19595196 GCF_024679095.1 Eriocheir sinensis | reverse complement strand
AACAATTACTTTTCCTCAGTGTTTAATAATAACAGTCCTCCCACCACCACCAACAACACCAGTACTAATGTAAATCCCGAGCATGCATTGTCTAACTTTGAAATAAAACCCGATGAAGTCCTCAAAGCCCTCAAATCACTTAAAACAAATAAAAGTCCTGGACCTGACAAAGTATATCCAACTCTGCTGAAAGAAACAAAGAGCGAAATACTCTCCTCCCTCACAACCGTATTCAATATGTCCTTGCAACAAGGCATCGTCCCTTCAGATTGGAAAAAGGGTAACGTGACACCGATTTTTAAGAAAGGAGACAAAAAAGTACCAGGTAATTATAGGCCCATTAGTCTAACTTCGGTTGTAGGTAAGCTACTTGAGAGCATAATTAGAGACAAAATTGTGAATTACCTTGAAAGCCACTCATTAATTGGGGACTCACAACATGGTTTCCGAAACAAAAGATCCTGCCTATCAAACCTATTAACCTTTTATAACGACCTCTTCACTGTTTATGACGTAACCAAATCACTGGACGTAGTCTATCTTGATTTCCAGAAAGCGTTTGATAAAGTCCCGCATCATAAATTACTTTACAAATTAAAGCAAATAGGTATTGACGGTCAAGTAAACCAATGGATCGCGAATTGGTTGAGCAACAGACAACAAAGAGTAGTGATTGACGGATTTAACTCAGAGTGGGCGCCGGTCACTAGTGGCGTCCCTCAGGGCTCAGTTCTTGGCCCAGTGCTCTTCATTATTTACATCAACGACGTGGATGTTGGACTCAATAACCGCATCAGTAAATTTGCAGACGACACAAAGATTGGTAACTCTCACTGACGAAGACAGGCAAAGCCTCCAAGAGGATTTGCACAAAATTTCAGCTTGGTCGGATAGATGGGAGATGCCCTTTAACGTAGACAAGTGCCAGGTCCTTCAAGTTGATACGAGGAATAAGAAGTTCGATTACGAAATGCGCGGCTTTAAACTCAAAAGCGTTCAATGCGTCAAGGACTTGGGGGTCAAAATCGCGTCAAACCTCAAATTCTCACAGCAATGCATCGATGCAGCAAATAAAGCGAACAGAATGTTGGGCTTCATTAAAAGAAACTTTTTATTCAAGAATAAAGATGTAATACTCCCGCTCTACAACAGTTTAGTCAGACCCCACTTGGAATATGCGGTACAGTTTTGGTCTCCCCACCATGCAAAGGATATAGCTAAATTAAAAGGTGTTCAGCGTCGGGCAACGAAAATGATCCCTTCCTTGCGCAACAAATCCTACGAAGAAAGGCTTTCTACCCTTAACATGTTCTCTCTTGAGAAACGTCGCCTCCGAGGAAAACTGATCGAATGTTTTAAAATACTTAATGGTTTCACGAATGTAGACAGATCAACATTGTTTATGATCGATGACACTTTGCGCACGAGGAACAATGGCGTAAAACTCAGATGTAGACAAGTAAATTCAGACTGCACCAAATTTTTCTTCACCAACGTTGTAGTGCGAGAATGGAATAAGCTTCCACCATCAGTGGTCCAGTGCAACACGATTGACTCCTTCAAAAATAAGCTCGACCGTCACGTCCTTCAACGTAATATTAACTAGAGTTGAAATGCAACGTTCTGGAGTCTTCTGATTAATGTAACATCACTTAGGTTTAAGGACAGACCACCAAGTCTGGACCATGGGGTCTGTGTGGTCTGATTTTCTATGTAAATCTCTCTCACACACACACACACACACACACACACACACACACACACACACACACGCAAAAATTCAATGTCAGGTCTGAAGGCAGAACGATTTTTCCATGGTGCCGGTGCATGACGCGGGCACCACCTCACTTCATGATAAACCACCAACACCACCTAATGTTTTCAGGGGATGAAAAAATGTCAATGCGATAGTCGTAGGGAATCATGAAATCCCTCAACGAACCGCAATACACATCCCCGTGTCAGTCCATAACGCCACCGTAGGTTGTGACGTCTACCTAGGAGGGCCTAGTCGTGTGAACACGCTAGTGATAGAGTGCACCCTTAACACGGTACGCAAGGGAAGTAGGACCGTAGCTTTAGTGGTTAACGCCACTGGCGGTCCAGTTAAACTCAAAAATGGCGTCTTTTTGGGTCGCGCATTAGCGTTCGACAGACAGGTGTCCCCAGAACTTTTAAGGTTAGCGCGGACTTGTGTTGGCGCGGTGGGTCAACCCGACGCCGGCGACAAGACTGTCAGGCCTCATCTGTCGATTCTTCAGTCAAAGTGGTCGATTATCCCGAGCTTAAGGGCCCGCTTCTGAAGCTTTTACATCAGTATCGTGATGTCATTGCCCTGCCCGTTGAGCCTTTAGGTGCGACTGATACAACAGCATACAGACTTCCACACAGTCAAAGGCAGGTTGTAGATGAACAGGTTAAAGATATGTTGGACCAGGGTGTTATTCAGCATTCCCGATCTCCTTGGAGCTCACCCTTGTTCTTAGACCCTAAGAAGGACGGAAGTTTCAGGCCTGTCATCGATTTTAGGAAAGTAAGTGAGGTAACTGAAGATGACAGGTACCCTTTGCCCGTTTTAGGTGACTTGTTAATGTCCCTGGGGCAAGGGAATACTATTTTTCAGAAGTCTTGACCTTTTAAGTGGGTACTGGCAGGTGCCTATGGCAGCTGAATCCAGAGTGATTACTGCCTTCAATACCCCTAGCGGTCATTTTGAATGGTTAAGGATGCCATTCGGCCTCAAAACCGCACCGATTACTTTTCAGAGGATGATCAACACATTGTTCTCAGACATGATAGGCAATGAAGTCTTCGCATATTTAGATGATTTAATCATCTCTAGCAAGGATGGCGACAGTCACCTAGCTAAACTAGAAGCAGTTCTGCTTAAACTTAGAGAAGCTGGCCTTAAGGCCAGGCTGACTAAATGTGAATTTTTAAAGACAAAAATCACCTTTTTTAGGCCACACTGTTGATGGAGATGGTATCCACACGATGGACGATAAAATATCGGCCATAAAAAATTTTCCGCAACCCCAAACCGTCGAAAACGTTCGGTCTTTCCTTGGGTTGTCCGGCTACTATAGGCCTTTCATACAAGGTTTTCCCAAAATTGCCTCGCCTTTAACGCAACTTTTAAAGAAAGAGGTACCTTTTCATTGGAATGCCCCACAACACAAGAGTTTTACAGACTTGAAGTCAGCGTTAATCAACGCCCCAGCCTTGGCATTCCCGGACTACAACGTCCCTTTTACACTGGATACAGATGCCTCAGCCCTAGGACTCGGTGCTGTTTTGATGCAACCGGACGCTCGTGGTAAAAATCGCGCTATTGCGAACGCAAGTCGTACTTTAAACCAGGCTGAGTTGAACTATTCAGTGACGCATCAGGAAACCCTAGCGGTTGTTTGGGCTTTTAAACATTCTAGAGATATCAGCCTAGGCTATCCTATCACTATATTTACGGACCATGCGCCAGTCATCGAGCTTTTTAAGGGTAGAAACCTCACCGGTCGACTCGCACGGTGGTACATGACCATCCAGGAATTTAGGCCAACCTTTAAGTATTTACCTGGCCGCGCTAATGTCGTCGCGGATTTACTGTCTAGAAATGTACCTGTTGGCTCAGTGGCAGAAACGCCCACTGCAATTGAAAATTTCAATAAAAAGGATTTAGCAGCAGCCCAGCGTCAACATGACGTTTGGAGTAAAGTAATATACGCTCTGGAGTCGGGTGATGAAACAAATCTCCCGCCGCTACCTGTGTCTTTTTCACAATTTTTCTTATCACAGGAAGACGTCTTGTGTCGCTACTGGCCCCGTAAAAAGGAGTCAGTCGCACAGTTTGTGATACCAGAGTGTTATACAACTGCGGTGCTGAACTTAGTTCATGACGCGGTGATCGTTGGTCACCCGGGGAGGGAACGCACATTAACAGCGGCCCGAGCGGTCTATATTCGGCCAACTATGCGCGTAGATATTGACGGGTATGTGGCTAAGTGTGTCAAGTGTGCCCATCATAAGGGGACGATGCCTAGGCCTGCGCCGATCCTAGAATACCCGCCCCCTGACCGACCTTGGCATGTAGTTTCTATTGACTTGCTACAGCTTTCTGCCAGCCACCAGGGCTCTAGGTACCTCTTGGTTTGTGTAGATCACTTGTCGCGGTTTGTTTTTGTTTTGTTTTCTCTCTTTTTTTCTTCTTTTTTTTACTTCGTGGCCTATTGCGCCGGTAGGCTTCTTCCCGGTGGATCCTGATGGTCGGCACATGGCTTCTTTCCGGTGGGGCCTGATGGTCGGCCCAGCCCGTTCTGGCGCAGGCGAGTGTTTATAGTGGCGCCATCTTGCATTGACTCATGCTGCCCTCCCGGAGCTCATCTTTAATCCTAGAATCTAGAGTCCGGGTTGACAGGTGATCTTCTGGACAGCATGTGGGTAGTTTTAAGCCACTCGGCGGCGGCTGAAAATCCCAGCTTGGTGGCACCGCGCGGGGATTGAACTCGCGTCGTCCTGAACGCGGCGCCGTCACACTATCCATTCAGCCACCGCCTCCCCTAACGTTGTGTTAGCCCCGGTGCAAGATAAATCTGCTACGTCCATTGCTCATGCCCTAATAACTCATCTAATATGCCCATACTCCACACCTAGAGTGTTGTTAAGCGATAATGGGACTGAGTTTCGCAATCAGCTTTTGGAAGAAATATGCAAACAGTTTGGCATTACACAAAGTTTTACAGTCATTTATCACCCAGCCAGCAACGGCCTTGTTGAACGCGCTAATAGGAAAATTTTAGATGTCTTGCGCCCGGTCGTTAGCGGCCTTCAGCATACCTGGGAGGACTGGCTAGCATATGTTGCAGCAAGCATAAACAGCCGTGTTTGTGAGTCAGCGGGACAATCTCCCCACTACATAATTTTGGGGGTTAAGAAGAGAATTCCATATTACCTGCTTAGTAGTTTTCGTTCATCTGTATATAATGTAGATGATTATTTTAAGGTTCAACAAAAAGTTTTCTCAGATATTCATAGAAACGTCGAAGAGAGACTACTGCTTCATCTGAGGCTATGTGCTTGCAGCAACACAAGCGTGCCGCCCCTGTTTCCTTAAAAGTGGGTGACTTTGTCACCCACTTCGAGTCTTCGAGTCCCAGAGAGACATTCGAAGTTGTCCCCTAAATTCGTGGGCCCACGCCAGATAGTTAGACAACTAGGTGGACACAAATTTGAGCTTTATGACCTCATTTTTAATTCGTATGAAATTGTGCATAGTGATCGTCTCAAAAAGACTGACGCCCAGCCTGAGGCCCTTGATTCGACTTTAGTTGAACCCGCGAGAACCGCCTTTTTGCCTCAGCCTGACGATGCCTTGTCTGTCTTACCTCCGCACGATTATAACCTGCGTCCTCGCCAATAAGAGTTTTCTGCTTGGTTTCAGGAAATGTTGCCCCTCGCCTTCTACTTCCTTTTGCGCTCCGTTCTGGCTGCAGACCCTGCGCACCTCAAGCTGGGAGCCCTCTCTGCTCATTTGGGCCGGGTGTCTCTGGTTGATGATGTCCTGTGGGTCCAGTACCCGTTTACTGCTCTGGCGGAAATACCGGGCAAACTGAGGACTATTACAGATCAAGTGACTGAGGTTGTGTTGCAGATGGATAGGAATGCTCCTGTAGAGGGTATCACGCGTCTGATGCATGACCGCGTACAGTACTTGAATGACACTCTAACCCTGGCTTTGGAGAACTACGCAGACCTTTCCTTTTCTAACCGTACTAAACGGGGCTTGATCAATGGGATTGGGCAACTTTCCCGCATGTTGTTTGGAACCGCAATGGATGAGGATGTGGAGGAACTGCGGGATAGGTATAACCACTTGGCCTCACTTGCTGCTACTCAACACAAAACCATTAAGATGAATTCCTTACACATTTCCAGACTTGAGTATGCGGTACAGGACATTGGTTCTTATTCTCGAACCTTAGGCTCTTCCGTTAATGAGTTGTGGACCGGCATGGCGAATGTGTACCAAATGGAACTTGTTCTACAAGCTTTGCCTGCCTTGGAGAGTGCGGTCAGCTCTGTCCTCCATACTGGTAATTCAGAATGTAGTGGAAGCTATAGTGATTCACGTTCCCTTCAAGTCAAGGGATGAATTTGAGGCTTATCAGCTGGAACCTTTGCCTTTCTCTGTCAATGACTCGCCGATGGTGCTAGACTTACCTGCCACAGTGGTATTAATTCGTAATGATTTGTCGCTTTATGCAACGGGTCAGATGTCAGACCTGGGGACCTGCAAAACAGAGTATCGTGCTTCTTTAACAAATTGGAAAATATTTCAGATATACAGTTCAATAATAATTCTCGAGCTGCTTGCTTAATAGCACGGTTTCTATCTTTTACTTTTAATTTCTTCAAAAGTAAGACAAAGTTTTTGTGTGCACTGAGGAGTGATGTCTTTTTACGCATTTTCTACAATATCATTAGCATCAATCCAGCTATTGAATGAAGTAGGGTATCCCAACCACGACACAAAATACTGTGTTTTTTCCTTTAATTTTTCGTGAACGCAGTATTTTAATATCGTATGACTCAGGAAGAGCGCTTCAGACGAGCTCTGGCGCGTAGAATATCCCCTGTATTGGTTCTCCATACAAATCTTCTAAGAGGTAAGTTCTTGGGCGATTCTTGTGTTTAATTGATTTTATGCGAAAGAGCTCGTGAGTATTTTGCTGCGTGTATCCTTTATGGAATACAGAGGAACGAGCACTTCCAACAAGGCGAACTATTTCCCCAACTGCCAGTCGAGGACTGATGGAAGACGCTTCTTCTTCTTTTAGGATTTACCCCCTAAAAAGGGGGAACGGGCCTTTGTCTAGCGACGGCCCGTCGCAGGGGGGAACCCGCCGCTGGCGTGCGGCGGGTGTGGGGAAGCCTCCGCCGCCGCCACAGCCACGGGTAAAAGCCGGCGAGCAGCGACGGGGGCACGGGCTCCCTGGGCAGGCGCCCAGCAGACACCCGTAGCTGACTCGTGCGAGCAGCCGACTGGTCGACTTGACCACGGAGGGGTGGCACTAAGCGAGAATGACCCCACGGGTCCACCTCGCCTCCGTAGAAGGGCCACCCGGCTGCTCGCCCGAGGAGTGCTGGCGTTCCACTGTGGAAGACGCTGGTTGCTTCGGGTTTTTATATATTGCGTGGAATTGCCGTTTGATTGCAGATGGGTCTTTTAAGTTATGAATATCAATGGGAGTTTGTTTGTTCTTCAGTCCAGAATGGGGCGAGCGGTTGTAAGCATTGACCATGTTTTGCAGCTGATCAATATATCTTGAAGAATTTTGAGACGTGATGAACTTGTAGATGCGTGCTTTCAGTGTACGAATGGCCCGCTCTGCCAAGGCTGCTTTAATCTCACTGAGTACACACTGTACAGCTTAATGCCCCGGGAACATAAATAATTTCTTAATTTTCGATTCCAGAATTCTGTGCCCAAGTCGGTGTTTAATCTTCGTAAGCCTTCAGAATCTTTATTTTCCACCACTTGTTTAAGGGCCACGAGCATCGTATTTGCGTCTTTATTTCGACACGGGACAACTTGCATATATCTAGAAAACACGTCTGTGCATACTAACAAGTAACCTATGTTATTATTTTCCTTTCTTATATGTCTCACGTCTGCTAAATCGGCAGCCATGATTACTTTGGGTCTTGAGGATATTATCTTTTGCCGGGGAAATTTTTTAGTCTGTAGCTTATACAATGTATATGTTTTATTGCTTCTCAAAAAGTTGAATACGTCATCACGTGTTATTGCCGGATTTTTACTTTTTGCTTTCTCCCATAATTTCGCCTGAGAGCTTAAACCATAGGGTTCGTTATGTTGGGAGTATAGAGCGTGTAAGAGTTCCTTCTTCCTGGAGTTCACCATTGGAATACGCGTGCACCTGGGGGTTCTCCAATAATGTTTGAGCGAAACTGTAGGGATTCAGGAGTATTTATACCCAAATCAACAAGAAGATATCCATAAGGACGTGAATATACAGTATATTTATATATATATATATATATATATATATATATATATATATATATATATATATATATATATATATATATATATATATATATATATATATATATACAAACTGGTTTGCCTTCTCTTTTCCGAATATTTGTCTGCCCAGAGTGTGAATTTGAGATAAATCGCGCTGTCTTAACAAGAGGAAATGAGAACAGTTCAGGCTAATATTCCTTGCATGCTTTCCACCCATATATAGATTTTGAGTGATAAATATGCATGAAATATTGTTGTGCCGTCCGCGAGTAAAAGCATCAACCACAATTTTGTTCCTTACAGCATCAATGAAAATATCGTCAAGTACATACAATGTCCCTCTCTGATCAAACGTATCCTCGTTGGCAATTGGATCAATTATTTCAGACGACACTATAACTTTAGGTCCTATTTCTTTATTTCTTTGAAGAGGATGAGACGTTAAGCCACATACGACAATTTTTTTGAACTTTTCATGATACTTCAGTATAAGCTGCTGTACAAGTTCCGATTTTCCAGAGCTGCTATATTCTGCAACTATTATGCGCGCAGGGTATTGGTTCTCTGAATATGTCTCAGCCATAGCGAAAACTCTATTAATGATGGTAATTATTAAAGTATGATGCTTATATAGCACAGAATATGTGTGTGTGTGTGTGTGTGTGTGTGTGTGTGTGTGTGTGTGTGTGTGTGTGTGTGTGTGTGTGTGTGTGTGTGTGTGTCTATGGGAGAGAGGGAAAGAAAAGAGATTAAGGAAAGATGGAGGAAACGATAAAAGGGAAGGGATTTCCTAGATCTCAATCTACTACCTGTGTGTGTGTGTATGTGTGTGTGTGTGTGTGTGTGTGTGTGTGTGTGTGTGTGTGTGTGTGTGTGTGTGTGTGTGTGTGTGTGTGTGTGTGTGTGTGTGTGAATGAGGAGGAGAGATAGAAAGGGAAGAATACAAGGAAAGTAAGTATGGAGGGAAGGGAGGGCGCCCTTACCCTTTTCCGTGATTATAAACTTGCGGGCATTTGAGCCCTTTTTTTTCCGCGATCTTATCTTAACCCTTCAACTACCCTCTCTTCCATCACCCCCCCGCTTTGCACCCCCGCTCCCGTCACCCTCCCGCTGGTCCAGTACCCCAACATCCGTACGCTAGCCCGAGAGGGGTGGGGGGTGGGGGGGATGAAAAAAGTGAAAGATGTGGGGGGGGTAGGGGGGGTCCAGCTACCCCCTCTTCCGTCTCCCCTCCCCCCGCTGACCCCCTCGCCTCCCACTTCCGTGCTCCCCCCCGCTCCCATTTACCCCCACTTCCGTACATTTGTTGCTACTCATGTGTCCCTTTGTGCGAGCTTAATGGATGAGTTAGCGTGATAGAAATATGATGATTAGACAATTTATGCTGTCTTTGTTTTTGCTTGTCGTATTTTTTGCTCCGTTTTGTGTTCTGTATTATCTTGTTTGTGTTTGTTTAAGTTAGAGATGAGAGAGAGAGAGAGAGAGAGAGAGAGAGAGAGAGAGAGAGAGAGAGAGAGAGAGAGAGAGAGAGAGAGAGAGAGAGAGAGAGAGTGTGGAGGGAAGTGAAGTAGACGAAACTAAGTAAAGCAGGTAGAGAGAGAGGAGAAGAGTAAAGGATGCATGATAATTAATAACTAAGAAAGAAATAAGATTCAGCAGAGACTGAAAATAGGCGGTAAATAATTATATGGATGGGAGGAAGGAATTAAGAGTCGGGAATATGAATAATGATACACGTGCATACATTTAGTGGCTGAGTGAAGGTTTGTTTGTGTTTGTCCGTACGTGTGTCCGTCTGTTTTTACTTGCTCGTCCTGACTCTCTCCAAGCGTTTCCTCATCCTCTTGGTCTTTTTAGTCCATCCCAGACAGACAGACACACTGACACAGGTTTTTTCTTTTTTCTTTTTTTACAACAAAGGAGACAGCTCAAGGGCACAAAAAAAGGAAATAATAATAAACAAAAAAGCCCGCTACTTGCTGCTCCTAAAAAGAATCCAAAGAGGTGGCCGAAGGAAGGGACAATTTCGGAGGGTGAGGTGTCCAGATACCCTCCTCTTGTAGACATACATACATACAAATACAGACAAACAGACAGACAAATTGAGATAGAGAGACAGACAGACAGACAGGTGGAAATCTATTGCATTGTGCACTGTCATTCCGGAACAGACGGACAAACAGACATAAGGCCGTTCTTTTTCTAATTCAATTTTATTCTGCAACGGAGACACACAACGTAGGGAGTGTCTGTGTGTTGGTTAATCGTCCTAATTATAATCTACGTGAGGTGCGTTTTTATAGAGTAATCAGAATAACTATTGCCCAGTTAGAAAGGTGATACGAAGAGAGTGAGAGAGAAAAGAGAGGAAGAGGGGAAGTAGTGAAAGGGATGGAAGAGAGAGAGAGAGAGAGAGAGAGAGAGAGAGAGAGAGAGAGAGAGAGAGAGAGAGAGAGAGAGAGAGAGAGAGAGAGAGAGAGAGAGAGAGAGAGAGAGAGAGAGAGAGAGAGAGAGAGAGAGAGAGAGAGAGAGAGAGAGAGAGAGAGAGAGAGAGAGAGAGAGAGAGAGAGAGAGAGAGAGAGAGAGAATCATCCTCTGACTTGTTCTCAAAAGCGGAAATGAACACCTCAAGGATAATGTTAAAATCAAACAACAATTCATCATTATCATTTTTCTTTATTTTCATTGGTAAAAAATATATTTGCACCGATTTTTCTCCTTCGTTCTAATCGGAGCCACTTACAACCACACCTTCTCCTCCTCCTCCTTCTTCTCCTCCTCCTCCACACGACAATTACTACAGATTAATTACATCTCATTAAGTCTATAATATTGTACTGCTTTTTATAGCTGTGTCAGTATATATACATAGGCTGTGTGTGTGTGTGTGTGTGTGTGTGTGTGTGTGTGTGTGTGTGTAATTATGTGTCCGTAGAATACAGCTGGCTTAAATGGATTAGTATGTACACACTTGATAAGCCGGGAGCAATCATTAGCCAAGATTATGTATATACAGAGAGGATCATCAGTCTATGCCCGGAAAAAAATAATCACACTTCATTACCTTCCCTCAGACCAGACAGGTTAATGAGAGGTCAGGTGGAGGGGAGAGAGTAAAGGGGCAGAACGGAATAAAGGAGAGAAGGAACAGAAAGAGAGGAAAAGAGAACAAAGGGCAGGAATGAAGTAACAAGAAAAAGAGTAGAGTAGGCCACTATATAAGGAGAGATAAGAAATAGGAGAGAAAAATAGAGCACAGAGAACATTATTCGGAAGGAAATATAAACAAATAAAGAAATAAACATGATAGAAGAAAAGAGGGAAGGATAAAGAGAAAGACAAATATGAAGACAAAGAGAGCAACAAAAAAAGAGATTGGCGTAAAGGAAACAGAGAAACATTAAAATATGCGGTGGTAGGAGGAAAGGTGTGAGAGAGGGTAAAGAAGGAAAGAGAAAGTTAAAGAAGATGTACAGGAACCGGAGTAAAAGAAGGTAGATAGATAAGGTGATGAGAGAGTGGATACAAACAAGTTACGCAAGTGTTCGAAAAGTGAAAGGCTTCTTGGTCAGCGTGGTGGAGAATGGTGGAGATGGCTGGGTCGGGTGGGAACAAAGGGACAGGCAAGGGGGTTGATACGGGGGCTGGAGGGCAGAGGCAAACAGAAGATGTGAGAGTAAAGGAAGGCGGTGTGTGTTAGCTGAGGTTCGGATTCAGATGGAATGATGGATGATGAGAAAGGGCAGGCGATTTTGGGTTTGGGATGGGGCAAATGAGATACTGAAATGTTTGAAAGGAGAAGGT
This sequence comes from Eriocheir sinensis, assembly GCF_024679095.1. NCBI lineage: Eukaryota > Metazoa > Arthropoda > Malacostraca > Decapoda > Varunidae > Eriocheir > Eriocheir sinensis. Next base: position 19,583,348 of record NC_066529.1, on the reverse strand, counting down.
TAATAGTTAGTTAAAGGCTAAGGGGTTGATTGGAGGGCATGGAAAAGAAGTATGGGGTCGACGTAGTGTTGGAGAGCAGATACGAGGTGAGGTAGGCGGAAGAGAGTCAGAGAGCAAGAAAATTAGATTGGTGTGTTAGGTGTACAGCTGTATGAACAAAAGCATAGACGATAAGTGTTAAAAGGATTATGAGGCAGATACTAAGATGGGATCGTGGTTTCGCGAGTAAATATTCACTCACTGCTTCATACCAACATACAGTAAGTCCACTATGAGGAATCAATATCGCTTACCATTATTACTCTGAAAAACATATATTTTATTTCATACGCCTATATCAAAAGTATTATAATGTACACGTAATAATAGCATCACGTGTTTTCCTTATGGTAATAATGTGGGTTAACAACAAGTATATATCAAAATAAGTGCTATTTTAGCAGATACGTAAATATTCACTCACTGCTTATACAGTAAGTCCACTATGAATCAATATCGCTTACCATTATTACTTCTGAAAACATATATTTTATTTCATACGCCTATATCAAAAGTATTATAATGTACACGTAATAATAGCATCACGTGTTTTTAATGGTAATAATTTAATTTAAGTATATATCATATAGTGCCATTTTAATAAAAAAAATAT
>NC_066529.1:19494687-19582596 GCF_024679095.1 Eriocheir sinensis | reverse complement strand
ACTTTTGCCACAATCATTTATTTTGACTTAAGAATTTATAAAAAAAAATATTCATGCCATTATGGTTACATCGATGGATTAAAATATTACGATCCAGGATTAGCTTTTTCATCAGTCATGTGTTTGCCCCCTCTTCCCCCCCTCCCCAACCCAGGTCCTGGATGGCACGCATTACTCCCGTTAATAATTTAGATAAAGTTCGTCTTTAGCAATGAGACTACTTTCGGGCCATTAGCGTAGACTCCCATCCCTAAGTGCCTCACGGTAATGAAGAGGTCGACCTTTTATGGTTGTTTATCTAAAACTACTGTGAAACTGTGTTAATATCATTTTTTTTATGATAGTTTCAGTGGAGACGATACAGAAAGTCTAACCTCCCGGAAGCTGATTTAACAAGGAATGAGATTAGAGATTAGACAGACCAACTATTTTTAATGAAGAAGAGCTAAGTGTTATCAAAGAATAGAGGAGAGATGTTTAGAAGAATGCATCGACTTTTCAGGTGGGAAAATAGAGTTTTTGAGGCACTGAAAGATGCTAAGCTCCTTCTGACCAATTCAGAAACGATAACAAGATCAAAAGTAAGCGTTCTGTATTGTCCACCCTTGAGTCCTGCAACTCTTGTTCAGTCATCGCGTAGGAGTGGATAGAACAGTTTGTTTTCGAAAGATCATAAGTGAACAACTTGAAGACTGGGAGATAAATCAAAAGGAGAATAAAAAGAGAGTGGGATATAGAACAGAGCCATGGGGAACACCACTGTTTATAGGTGTAGGGGTAGAACTGTGACCGTCTATCACAACAGAGATATATCGGCCGGTTAGGATGCTGTACCACGTAACACATGTATTTTTTTTTTATTTTTTTTTTTACGTTTGGCCTATGGCGCCGGTAGGCTTTCTTGATGGGGCCTGATGGTCTGCCCCAGCCTGTTATGGCGCAGGCAGTGGGGCCATTTTGCTTGGTTCATGCTGTCCCCCAGAGTTCATCTTTGAGCCTCTTTATAGAGAGAAAATCTAGAGCCCGGGTTGATAGGTGGTCTTTAAGACACCATCTCGGTAATCTTAGGCCACTCGGTAAGGACTGAAAGATCCCATCTTGTGGCGGCGGGCGGGACAGGAACCCAGGTCCTCCCGGACGCCGCGCCCACACACTAACCACTCAGCTACAGCCTCCCCAGACGGTTCAGTAACTACTTGAGGTTGTCGGCAGGGAAGGATGACCGAGTGGTCAGGGTGCGGGCGTGGTGATCCCGAGTACCTAGGTTCGAATCCCACCGAAGGACGCTGACAATTTTTAACCATTGACGAGTGGCGGAAGATTAATTATCTACCCTAACTCCAGCGACTCAGTTCAAGCAGAGCACCGGGGGGCGGCGTGGGCCAAGCAAGAGTCATACATCACGGCAACCACTATAAATAAAATTCCACTGCGCCACTAACGGGCTTGGGTCGTTCAAGAGGCTCCTCAAAAGAACCTATCGGCGCTGTAGGTAGCACCTAGAAAAAGAGGAGGTAGGAGTACCCTTATAAGCAGAAATAAATTTTTATATAGTTACTATGAATTTTCAGAGAGAGAGAGAGAGTACTGCCACCCACATGCAGAGGCTCGACGCAGTGCAGCGACGAGCACTGCGTCTGGTGGACCCCAGCGAGCACCTGGAGGAGTCGTCTGCCACCGAGACGTCGCTGGAACACCGCCGTGATGTCTCAGCACTGGTGGTGTGCCACAAAGCCCAGGTGCAGGGGGTTCCCCACCTCAGCACCTTGAGGCTTCCTCCACGCGCTGCCCAGACGTTCACCCGGACTGCACTCTCCAGTGACCAGCTTGTGGAGGTGCCTCGATCACACTCCAGACAGCACCAGCGCACATATACAGCCAGGACCACACGGCTGTGGAACATGTTCACGGCAGCCACTCCTCAAGTGGAGAACATGAACACGCAGCAGGTGAAGCTGGCTGCTCACAGGTGGCGTGAGAAATACCCAAGTGAGCTAGGGGTACAAACGTAAAGTTACAAAGTGACACTAATACATATTGTTTATCCATGCTTATTTACCTTTTTTTTTTGTATTTTGTATTTGTATGTTGTACGTGTGTGCAACAGTGGACAATTAATTTTGTCCCATACACAGGCTCTTCAAATAGTTACACCTAAAAAGTGTAATTTTGAGCCTCCTTTTGTTCAGAAATATTATGTTTAAATAAAGAGAGAGAGAGAGAGAGAGAGAGAGAGAGAGAGAATTCATAGATATTCTGACCATACAATCCCTATGGTCCAGACTGTGTGGTCTCTCCTTAAACCTAAGTGATTTTGTATTAAATTATCTGCCACCAAGACTTTGCATTACTTCTTAAATAAAAATTAAGTTGAAGGAAGTGTCGGTCGAGCATGTTTCACTGGACCACCGAAAATGGGAGATTATTCCATTTTCGCGCTTTAACGTTATAGGGAAGAAAAAATTTGTGCAGTCTGAATCTATTTGTTTACCTTTAAGTTTTGTGCCATTATTTATCGTGGGAAATTATCATAAACAACTTGGATTTGACCACATTCGTAAAACCATTGAGTATTTTTAAACATTCGATTAGTTTTCCTCGGAGGTGACGTTTTTCTCAAAAGAAAATAGATTAAGAGATGAGAGCCTTTCATGGTAAAGTTTGTTGCGCAGGGAGATCATATTTATTGCCCTATGTTGAACATTCAGCGATGTTTTTCGCGTGGTGGGGAGACCAAAACTGTACCACATATTCCAAGTGAGGTCGAACTAAACTATTGTATAGTGTATATATTACATCTTTATTTGTGAATCAGAAGTTTTTCTTTGTGAAGCCCAGCATCCTGTTCGCTATATTTGTTGCGTCGATGCATTGCTGTGAGAATTTGAGGTTTGACGCGATTTTGACACCCAGGTCCTTAACGCATTGAACGCTCCTTGAGAGAGAGAGAGAGAGAGAGAGAGAGAGAGAGAGAGAGAGAGAGAGAGAGAGAGAGAGAGAGAGAGAGAGAGAGAGAGAGAGAGAGAGAGAGAGAGAGAAATATTGCCAATCCTCTCACTGGCCAGTCAGTGAGAGATCTGAAGCGGTGGCGGGATGGTTGCGGTCGTGATTCCTCTGTAAAATCTGCGATAAGCAACACTAGCAGGGCTACGATTACCATCAGGCGGCAGGATCAGGTACAGGAGGTATAAGTTTTCGTTGTGGCATCGTGTGGTGCAACGTGTGAGCTGTGTGAGTTACAGTAAGTTTGCTGTTTACCAGCAAGCCGTCACCTGGTGTACACCGCGCCCAGGTGGAAGTGGAGGTGGTGTTGGCACCTCAGTGAAGCTTTGCAGCGGAACTCCTCGACCCGCGACGCCGATGCTCCGGTACAGGTTTGTTTGTTTGTCTCTGAATCCCTAGATATTACTTTCCTATGTGTTTGCCTTTCCACTTCATTTTGGTAATTGTGGACACCAAGGGCGCCCCTCAGTTTTTCAATATGTTCAACAAACAAATCACAAATTTCTGGTAATATACACGAGAGTGAAACACCAACCCGAAATAGTAAAGCATCCAGGGTTCGAATCAAACGGAGGCATCCCCTTGTAGATAAGCTAAAATATATAATTCTTTACCTGTCGTTTAGTAACCGTAACGGATATCAGGCAGGAGCGTGCTTTACGGTCAATAATTAACCGGTAAACACATATTTGTAACCTCTTTACCAGGGGCTGCATGCCCTTGACCTTCTGAAATTTACTAATTCTGGTTGCTGTTTGTAATTCTTGTCTGTTACTAGTCTTTAGGTGAATGAGTTCTGAAAATAAAAGATACTCCTGTGCTTTTAAACCACATTGGTTTAACCTTTTACACGGTTACTTTGCGGAATCTGCATCTTCATTGTTTGGAGAGAGACATTATCTGAAGCAACAGTTTAGACCACTTTCATCATGCTGGGCTGCAGATATAGATCTTCAACACCAATGTCAGAAAAAAGTTTTATTTTGTGTGTCGCTTTGTCAGCGGTAACTTTAAATGCATTCTTATTGGTTCAAGTGTTTGCCCATAATCTCTGGTATTCTTTCCTGTGCTGCTGTATTATGGTTCAGTTCTAATAAAAGTGTTGTCGACTCGTCCAACTTGACGTTCAAATCCGATTACATTAATTGCCAGTGTCATTTAACTTTTACGTGACCCCTCAGTATTCAGCAGCTTATATCAGAAAAAGGAGGAAGTGATTTACGTGAACTGATTGCAATTTGAATCATTGAACATGCGGAAACTTAAGCAAATTATGCCACTAAAGTTAATCCTTGGCGAGGGAGGATGGCGGTACGAAACCCACTTTCCATTTCTCCCTAACTTCTTGCACTGACGCGTCATTCCATTCCGTTACCCTCCCCCCTCCACCCCCCTGAACGTCAGTGTGAACGTCCCCTGTGCCAGTGCCACCAGTCTCTCTGCGAACGTGACGGGTCTTACGTGACGCCACTCACCCAGATTTGAAGGACGGTGTCGCGCGTGGCTGTTTGAAAGGCAACAAGGCTCCGCGCGCCCGCCACCACCAGCGACATCACATCCTTCTTCGCAGCCTCCCTCACGCACTCGTTGACATCCGTGCCGCCGAACATTACCACGTAAGGCACGCCGAGCTCCTGCAAACAGAACGTAGAAAGAAGGTTATTGTTGAACACGATAGGTACGTGGTTAGAGCAGTAAAGACTTAAAAGGTATAGTATTGACTTCTGCATCGGACAGAAAAGGTTACTTATAAAAGCACACAGGGGAAAAGGGAAGGTTAATGTACAGTACGTAAGATTTATGGAAAAAGGAAAGACAGGTTCATTATATGACGCTGACTGGGCAAAAGGGAGATATTCAATTGGTATTTCGAGCTTCTGCAAGAGAGAAGGGAAGTTAATGTAGAGCATGTATATTTCTTGCAGGGGAAGAGGAAAGGTCTATGGAGGGTATTCAGAAATTATACTGAGGAAGCGTGTAGGTTATTGTTGCTGCTGGTGAGAAAGGAAACAGAAGGAAGATCATGGTAGGGCACGGCGAGGTGGGGAAGAGGGATAATTGTTGCTTTAAGGAGAGGAAAGGGTGTTTCAAGGGGAGGAGAGAAGAGGAGACAGGATTATACAGTAGCGGAAAAGAGCTCATTTACTTACTTCCAGAGGGTTGGACTTTGATAATCATGCATGAGGGGCGATAATGTATTAGTCTGCGGGAAAGGAGAAAAGTGAAAGAACGGAGATTAATGCGACCAAGAGCTGAAACTCCACATCGAAGGGAGGCTCAACGATACTGATATAACAGAAGGAAGGGAAGGGAAAGAGCGTGATATCTGTAGCCGACAGCACACTTACCCGTTCCTGTTTCGTCTGTAAATGGCATGAGGAAGAGGAGGAACGGGAGGAGGAGGAGGAGGAGGAGGAGGAGGAGGAGGAGGAAGAGGAAGAGGAAGAGGAGGAGGAGGAAACATGGAAATCCAGGCAACGGAAAGCCTATTGGCTCATTACGAAGTTGCCCGCTTTGGTGATTTAATCTGCTCGACAGCCACTTGGGGCCTCGGGAGCAGATGAAAGCACCTCGACATTGAGGAGCAGATGAAAGCACCTCGATGTTGAGGAGCAGATGAAAGCACCTCAATATTCAGTTTACTCCCGACGCAGCGAAGTGACGGTCGATTCTATATTTGAAGGAGTTGATGGTATTCGCTTTTACTACTTCAGAAGGAAGATTGTTCCAGTGGCGGATGACTCGGTTTGAAAAGAAACTCCTTCCGATGTCTGTGTTACATCGACTAGACTGAATGGGTAAACCGTTATTTCCAGTTCATAGGTTGGTTTGCAGTTCAAAGAATTTGGAGTAATCGACGTTATTGATTTTTTTCAGATACTTGAAGACTTGAATCATATCCCCTCGTTGGCGTCTTTTCTCCAATGTAAAGAGATTGAGTCGCTTGAGTCGTTCCTCGTACGGTTGAGCCCTTAAGGTTGGTATCATCTTCGTGGCGCATCGTTGAATCCTTTCCAGTAAATCAATGTCCTTTCTGTAATTAGGATACCAGAACTGTACTGCATACTCGAGGTGCGGTCTTGCCATGGAATTATACAAGGATAGCATCACGTCTGGCGTTTTACATTCGGAGTTCCTTGCTATGAACCCGAGCATAGTGTTGGCTTCGTTGTATGCTTTTTTACAGTGATTTTCGTGTTTCAGGTCACTGCTGATAGTGGCTCCAAGATCCTTTTCCTCCTGCATCGCTTGCAGAGGTTTTCCACTCCACTCATTCATTCATGAGTGGTTACTATTTCTGGACCTAATGTGCATGACTTTGCATTTGTCAACATTAAAGGACATTTGCCATTTTTCCAACCATTCGATAATGTGATTGAGGTCTTTCTGAATGATTTCGCAGTCGGTCTTTGTGAGGGCCTTTCCACCCACCTTGGTGTCATCAGCAAATTTCGCTATTGTGGATTTCAGTCCTGATTCGAGGTCGTTGATATATATGATGAAGAGAATGGGTCCCAGCACTGACCCTCGAGGCACTCCACTAGTGACTGGAAGCTAATCGGAAGGCTGTCCGTTGAGCAGTACTCGTTGTTTTCTGTCGGTGAGCCAATCTCTTATCCACGCGATCAGATTGGCTCCAATGCCCGCTGAGTGCAGTTTCTTAAGGAGTCGCTCGTGAGGTACCTTGTCGAAGGCTTTCTAAAAGTCCAGGTATATAATATCACTGGGGATGTGGGCATCCCAGTTCTTATATATACCTTGGAAGAAGTCTAATAAATTCGTTAGGCAGGAGCGCTTGTTTCTGAAGCCATGCTGGATGTCGGAGATTACATTATTGTCTTCTAGAAACTTAACAAGTTTGTCTCTAATAATCTTTTCGAGTATTTTTCCTGCCACTGATGTCAAACTTATGGGCCTGTAGTTTAATGCAACGCTTTTGTCTCCTTTTTTGAAAATCGGTGTTACGTTCGCCATCTTCCAGTCTTCCGGGACCTTGTTCAATTGAACAGACTGGTTGAATATGTTAGTGAGTGGCTGAAGTATTTGTTGTTTAAGCTCTTTTAATAACCGCGGGGACAAACCGTCAGGTCCTGTTGACTTGTTCGTGTCGAGTTTGTCCAAATACTTTTTCACTTCTTGGTCGCATATTGAGTCAATTTTCAGGGGCGTGATTCCCCTCGGCGGGTCAGGGCTCTCGGGAATGGTTTCGATGTCCTCGACTGTGAATACGGATGCGAAGTTACTGTTGAGGATTCTGGCCATCTGTTTACTGTCCTGAGTTACAGATCCAGTCTCGTCTGTCAGGGGACCAATATTGGATTTTACTTTCTTTTTCGATCTGATGTATGTGAAGAATTTTTTTGAGATTGTCTTGATGTCACGCGCTATTTGTTTTTCGTAGTTGCGTTTACTACTCCGAATAAGGGTGCGACAAGCTCTGAGGCTGGTGTGGTACTGTGTACGGGCTTCGGCCGTGTCATTCTCTTTCATTAGGTTATAATTCCTTTTTTTAAGTTCACCACCCTTTTTATTTCTCTGGTCATCCACGGTGGATCTACAGCACCATTTACTCGCCTGGGTTTCGTAGGCACTGTAGCCTTTTCTACTCCCAAAAGCTTATCTTTGAAGTTGTTCCACACGTTGTCGATTATATTGTCGGTTAGGTTAAGTTGGTCCCAGGTCGCAGAGTGAAGCAGCTCACGGGCTTGGCTGAAATTTGCTTTTTTGTAGTCTGGTATCACTGACGGATTGTCTACGAGTTTGTGACTTATGTTGACATTGAAACGGATTAAGTGGTGATCGCAACCAATAATTTTTTCACCAACTTCACTGTCGCGAATGAGGTCGGGGTCGCTTACTAATACCAGATCCAGCAGATTGTTTTCTCTTGTTGGTTGAGTTACAGCTTGAGTGAGGAACGAATCCTCCACCATTTCTATAAGCCTGTTACCCTCTTGATCTCCAGTCAATTGTCCCCAGTCAATGTTAGGGCAATTAAAGTCCCCAATTATTATTGCTTCTTAGCTTTGTGTTAAAGAGTGAAGCTCTTCGTACAGGGCAGTGTCGTCTGCTGCCTGTTGTTTTGGGCCTGCACACGGTCGCAAGTGTTAGTTTCTTATTATTCGCGGTTATTTCCACATAGACGGAATCTTAATTCTCTGCGTCCTGTTTGTCTATTTTTATGGCAGGGAGCGTACTTTTTACTTAGCAAATTACTCCTCCTTCTTTCTTATGCATTCGATTTTTTTGGAAGCTTTCGTACCCGGGAAATGACAGTTCAGATACTAGATGTGCTGAGTTGGCCCATGTCTCTGTGATGGCTACCACATCTGGTTTCTCAGTTGCAATATACGCCCTAATTTCGTCCTTTTTGGGTAATAGACTGCGTGCATTTGTGTACAAAATGGAAATGTGACTCCTGGTATGGCCGCGTCGTGTTGTATGAGTTCGCTTGTCGGAGGCGTCGTTGGTTACACAGTTTCTTGCAAGCCGCATCGACGCTACGGTTCGGTTAATCAAGGGCTGCCTTTGCCTTGCCCTCGCCTGCAGTTTTTTTAATAGCTTTTCGAGAAGCTTTCAACTGCCTCGTTCAGGAGCCTTCTAAGCCGCGCCGAACCAACCTCGTTCAGGTGGAGTCCGTCCTCCCAAAACAAATCTGGGCGCTTATTGAAGTGATGCCATGCGGAGGAAGAGGAGAAGGACTAGGAGAAGGACGAGGAGAAAAAGGAGGAGGAAGAGGAGGAGGAAGAGGAAGAAAAGAGAAGGAGGAAGAGGAGGAGGAAGAGGAAGAGGAGTAGGCAAAGAAGGAAGAGGAAAAGGAGGAGGAGGAGGAGCAACTAAAAAAAAATGTTATTCATGCAAAACGTTGGGAAAAGGCCGTCAATATGAATGTAAAATAACTGTGTCTATTATGCTATATCATTTCATCTGAAGTACCTTTGCCTTCGTTCACAAGTCTCATAACATTACCCACATTTAGTTGTTAATTCAGCGTTTCATTACATATATACAGATAATTCGACAAACATGCAGGGGTAATTAGCGATATGTTATTGCTCCATCTCTCCATCTCTATTTCCTTTTACCATCGCCATCTCATCATTTTTGTTTCGATGTGTACGGGTGATTCCACTAATGTATCAGTTTAATTACTATTTATACTACAAGGTTGGATGGTCCATTACCTGATTGCATCTTTCATAACTGACGTGTTCATTAATGTAAATAAGGTGACTGAAGGTACGTTTCTCTTTATCTTTTTTCTCTGCAGGCTTGGCATATACAGGAACTAGTATACGTTTCAGTCACATTCTGGTATCAGTCAATTTGCACACCACTCATTAACCACATACACGCTTCAGTCACTCTCTTATTCAAGCTTCAGTCACTCCCTCACCCACGCTTCAGTCACTCCCTCACGTTTCAGTCATTCCTTTACCCACACTTCAGTTACTCCCTCACCCACACTTCAGTTACTCCCTCACCCACACTTCAGTTACTCCCTCACCCACACTTCAGTTACTCCCTCACCCACACTTCAGTTACTCCCTCACCCACTCTTCAGTCACTCCCTCACCCACGCTTCAGTCACTCCCTCACGTTTCAGTCATTCCTTTACCCACACTTCAGTTACTCCCTCACCCACACTTCAGTTACTCCCTCACCCACACTTCAGTCACTCCCTCACTCACGCTTCAGTCACTCCCTCACCCACGCTTCAATCACTCCCTCACACACGCTTCAGTCACTCCCTCACGTTTCAGTCATTCCTTTACCCACACTTAAGTTACTCCCTCACCCACACTTCAGTTACTCCCTCAACCACACTTCAGTTACTCCCTCACCCACGCTTCAGTCACTCCCTCACCCACACTTCAGTTACTCCCTCACCCACACTTCAGTTACTCCCTCACTCACGCTTCAGTCACTCCCTCACCCACGCTTCAGTCACTCCCTCACCCACGCTTCAGTCACTCCCTCACCCACGCTTCAGTCACTCCCTCACTCACGCTTCAGTCACTCCCTCACCCACACTTCAGTCACTCCCTCACCCACACTTCAGTCACTCCCTCACTCACACTTCAGTCACTCCCTCACCCACACTTCAGTCACTCCCTCACTCACACTTCAGTCACTCCTTCACCCACGCTTCAGTCATTCCCTTACTCACGCTTCAGCCACTCCCTCACTCACACTTCAGTCACTCCTTCACCCACGCTTCAGTCACTCGCCCACACTTCAGTCACCCCCTCACCCACACTTCAGTCACTCCCTCACCCACACTTCAGTCACTCCCTTACTCACGCTTCAGTCACTCCCTCACTCACACTTTAGTCACTCCCTCACCCACAGTTCAGTCACTCTCTCACCCACGCCTCAGTCACTCCCTCACCCACACTTTAGTCACTCCCTCACCCACAGTTCAGTCACTCTCTCACCCACGTTTCAGTCAATCCCTCACCCACACTTTAGTCACTCCCTCACCCACAGTTCAGTCACTCTCTCACCCACGTTTCAGTCAATCCCTCACCCACACTTTAGTAACTCCCTCACCCACGTTTCAGTCACTCCCTCACCCACGTTTCAGTCACTCCCTCACCCATGCTTCAGTCACTCCCTTACTCACGCTTCAGTCACTCCCTTACTCACGCTTCAGTCACTCCCTTACTCACGCTTCAGTCACTCCCTTACTCACGCTTCAGTCACTCCCTTACTCACGCTTCAGTCACTCCCTCACCACGCTTCAGTCACTCCCTCACCACGCTTCAGTCACTCCCCCATCACGCTTCAGTCACTCCCTCACCACGCTTCAGTCACTCCCTTACTCACGCTTCAGTCACTCCCTTACTCACGCTTCAGTCACTCCCTCACCCAAGCTTCAGTTACTCCCTCACCCACGCTTCAGTTACTCCCTTACTCACGCTTCAGTCACTCCCTTACTCACGTTTCAGTCACTCCCTCACCCACGCTTCAGTCACTCCCTCACCCACGCTTCAGTCACTCCCTCACCCACGTTTCAGTCACTCCCTTACTCACGCTTCAGTCATTCCCTCACCCACGCTTCAGTCACTCCCTCACCCACGCTTCAGTCACTCCCTCACCCACACTTCAGTCACTCCCTCACCCACACTTCAGTCACTCCCTCACCCACACTTCAGTCACTCCCTCACCAACACTTCAGTCACTCCTTCACTCACACTTCAGTCACTCCTTCACCCACGCTTCAGTCACTCACCCACGCTTCAATCACTCCCTCACCGACACTTCAGTTACTCCCTCACCCACGTTCCAGTCACTCCCTTCCCACACATCAGTCACTCCTTTACCAACGCTTCAGTAACTCCCTAACCCACGCTTCAGTAATTTTTCTACCGATGCTTCAGTAACTTCCTAACCCATGCTTCAGTAACTTCACCCACGTTTCTCTTTGTGTTTTCCTCTGCAGGCTTGGCATTTACAGGAACTATTCGCTTCACTCACATTCTGGTATCAGTCAATTTGCACACCACTCATTAACCACATATACGCTTCAGTCACTCACTTAGTCACGCTTCAGTCACTCCATAACCCACGCTCCAGTAACTTTCTGATTCACGTTTCAGGCACCACATTACCCGCACTTTAGTAACTTCCTCAACCAAGATCAGTCATTCCATTACCCGCGCGCCTCAGTCATTCCCTTACTCATGCTTCATTAGACTATATTATGATAGCCAGTATGGGTTCCTTAAGGGGCGTTCTTCTGGCGATTTTACCTTCCATACTGACTCCTGGTGATCCTTTCTTAGCCGTTTCAATGTATACTTTTGCTGTTGCCTTCAATATTTCGAAAGCTTTTGAAAGAACCTGGCATATATCTTTGCTTTCTAAGCGACCCTCCTACGGATTCTATCCCTCTCTCTGTACTTTTAACTCCTTTAACTTCCTTTCTGGCCGATCTATTTCTGCTGTGGTAGACGGTCACTGTTCTTTCCCTGAACCTTTTAACCGTGGTGTCGCACAGGGCATGACTTTAGGCCGGACGTTGCAGAGCACTTAACCTAAGACCTTGCTATCATTTCTGAATGGAGCTGGAGAAATTTGGTGTCCTTTAATGCCTCAAAAACTCAATTTCTCCACCGGTCAACTCGACACAGTCTCTCGCCTATCCCCTATCCTTCGAAAACATACAGATGTTCCCTTCTTTTGCAATGAACATCTTAACTGGAAACTTCATATCTCCTCTCTCGCTAAATCAGCTTATTCGAGGTTAGGCGCTCTGCACTGTCTCGGCCAGTTCCTTTCCCCTTCTCAGATGATGTCCATATACAGAGACCTTGTCCGCCCTTGTATGAAGTATGCATCCCATGTGTGGGGGGGCTCCACACACACAGATCTCTTGGACAAAGTGGACTCAAAGACTCTTCGTCTTATTAACTCCTCTCCTCATAGTAGCAGCCCTCTGCCTCTTCCGCCGCAATGTTGCATCTCTTTTTAACATCTATCGATATTTTCATGCTGACTGCTCTTCTGAACTTGCTGACTGCGTGTCTCCCACCTCCCGCGGCCCCGCTGCACACGACTTTCTACTTTTTCTCATTCCTATTCTATCTTAATCCCTAACTCAAGAGTTAACCAGCATTTTCATTCTTTTATCTCTCTCGCTAATATGCTCTGGAGCAGCCTTCCTTCGTCTGTATTTCTTCCTGCCTACGACTTGAACACTCTCAAGAGAGTATCAAGACACCTCTCCACCCGAAACTGACATCTCTTCTGGCCTCCCGTTCTTTTTTCTTTTGCCGGGGCAGCGTCCTGTGGACTTTTTTGTTGCTGTTTTTGTTTTTTACCCTTAAGCTGCCTCCCTTGATGTAACACACACACACACACACACACTACACATGTAATGGCCCAAAATGTACTACAAGTGTAATGGTATTTTCCCCATGTAAATAGAGTTAACATGGGATATTTGCGCAGCCATATATATGTACGTGGGTTACTCATGACTTGCGAAGGAAGAGAGAGAGAGAGAGAGAGAGAGAGAGAGAGAGAGAGAGAGAGAGAGAGAGAGAGAGAGAGAGAGAGAGAGAGAGAGAGAGAGAGAGAGAGAGACAGAGAGAGAGAGAGAGAGAGAGAGAGAGAGAGAGAGAGAGAGAGAGAGAGAGAGAGAGAGAGAGAGATGGGTAGTGAAACAAGGATACCCTTTATGTCTTATCTCCCCTAAAATCTGCTAGCGTCAACAAAATCGAAGGTGTCACGACCGCGAAATATAAGTGTATCGTAGCTAAAAAGTTGTTAATTTACTTTTTTTTTTGTGGGAGAATGGCGAATATTTATAATGGAATTAAAATTCTACTAACTTTATATTGATATTAGGGGCGTACCATAAAAATTTCATATCTCAAGTGGGCCTATTTTGCGAGTACTTTTGTACTCTGTGACGTCATACCCCGATGGTATGATGTCAGCTGCCTTGTATAGGCCAACCGGCCTCTTGCAGACTCCTTACGTTTTTATGTTCTTATGTTCTCACTAGCTTGGTTAAGGCTTGAGGCGATGAGTGATGTAAAGACCGAGTGGGCAGGTTACGTGTTACCCACGTGAACACTTGCTATGTTGCTTCGTGTTTTGGTGCTACTTGTTCTCATTTTTGTATGTTAAACTGTTAATATTAACATGTCTGTGTGGTCTTTACAAGTGTTTTAAGTGTTATGAGGAATGTGAAATTCAGTCTCAAATGGTTAAACCCTGTCCCTAGACCCTTTGTTCACCATTAGAATCTCTTTAACAAATATATTTACCTCAAGTAATGTTCTTAAAGTCACGCTACCCATATTATTTGGCAGATGATAATCCTGTGTGTGATAACAGTGCCTTATAAGACTTGGTGAATGAACTACTAATTTTAATCTCTGGTTTAAATGATCAACAGTCTATTATATTTTGAGGTATAATGACTAAGTATTAAAGAGTGTCCATGAACGGCACGACACACACACACACACACACACACACACACACACAATGCGGCGGAGATGAACACTGCGGCCACGCGCATCTATAGCGTATGCCCCCACCTTTTACCTTTGCCTAGGTGTCTTTGAACTCCATGGAAGCAAGGTCACTGTATTGTTGCACATTGACAAATAAGATATAAAAGAATTATCATGATTAAATTACAAATTCAAATTGCGTTCTCTGATGTTCTCTGGTGTATATAAACGAATAATCGTGATTAAATTATAATTTCAAATTGTGTTCTCTGACGTATTTTCACCTCGAAATCTTGCGACCATCCAGAAGCATCTCTCGACCCCAGGGAGGGTCGCAACCCCCAGTTTAATAACTTCTGGTTTAGAAGGAGCCCGATCATATCTTTTTACAATTGTAATAACCGAAGTTAAGGTAGATTATAATATATAAACCCGCTGATATATCTACTCCTTGATCAACTGCTCTTATGTTGTCATATATGTATTCTACTAACATTCAAACCTCCCATAAATCAATAGGAAAGTGTAGAGATCAAAACAACTGCGAAAATCGCCATGAAATGTGTGTGGGAACCCGCGCGGCCGCGGGCGGCGAAGCTCATAGTTATAGGCTAGGTTAGGTGTGTTTGGTTGGACAAGTCAGATTAGAAGGTTAGGTTAGATCAGCTTAGGTTAGATTTAGTTTGGTTAGATTTGTCAATTTTATTTCATTATAATAATACGCGTGATATGCTTCACAAAGCACCGTTGTCACTGTCGGCGGAGTAGACTACAGCAGTGAGCCACAGGTTTAGGAAGCCTGCAGCCGCGCGGGTTCCCACACGCATTACATGGCTATTTTCACTGTTGCCTTGATCTCCACACTCTTTCATATTGATTTCCGGGAAGTTTGAAGGTTGATGTTAATATTACCAATTTTGACCATAACCTACGAGTACATGAAGTATATGAAAAAAGATGTGAAACATACGCCTCCTAAAATAATCAGTGCCCTGCCTTTTTCGAGTTTTCTTCCATTTTCTATTATGTCGTATACATAGAGAACGATGACTTTATGGTCCATTGTCCTGCAGCTCAGCCCTAAATTTGTAAAACCAGGGTCATACGGGTGGAGAGATGAAATTAAAACCTTTGCCAGATGAAAATGGAGGTATTGAACATCACAGAGAGAGAGAGAGAGAGAGATTTACATAGATTTACATAGAAAATCAGACCACACAGACCCCATGGTCCAGACTTGGTGGTCTGTCCTTAAACCTAAGTGATTTTACATTAATCAGAAGACTCCAAAACGTTGCATTTCTACTCTAGCTGATATTAAGTTGAAGGAAGTGACGGTCGAGCTTATTTTTGAAGGAGTCAATCGTGTTACACTGGACCACTGATGATGGGAGCTTATTCCATTCTCGCACTACAACGTTGGTGAAGAAAAATTTGGTGCAGTCTGAATTTACTTGTCTACATCTGAGTTTTACGCCATTGTTCCTCGTGCGCAAAGTGTCATCGATCATAAACAATGTTGATCTGTCTACATTCGTGAAACCATTAAGTATTTTAAAACATTCGATCAGTTTTCCTCGAGGCGACGTTTCTCAAGAGAGAACATGTTAAGGGTAGAAAGCCTTTCTTCGTAGGATTTGTTGCGCAAGGAAGGGATAATTTTCGTTGCCCGACGCTGAACACCTTCTAATTTAGCAATATCCTTTGCATGGTGGGGAGACCAAAACTGTACCGCATATTCCAAGTGGGGTCTGACTAAACTGTTGTCGAGCAGGAGTATTCCATCTTTCGTCTTACATAAACAGTTTCTTGTAATGAAGCCCAACAGTCTCTTCGCGGTATTTGCTGCATCGAGGCATTGCTGTGAGAAGTGGAGGTTTGACGCGATTTTGACCCCAAGTCCTTGACGCATTGAACGCTTTTGAGTTTAACGCCGCGCATTTCGTAATCAAACTTTTTATTCCTCGTTCCAACTTGAAGGACCTGGCACTTGTCTACGTTAAAGGGCATCTCCCATCTATCCGACCAAGCTGAAATTTTGTGCAAATCCTCTTGGAGGCTTTGCCTGTCTTCGTCAGTGAGAACCGAGTTACCAATCTTTGTGTCGTCTGCAAATTTACTAATGCGGTTATTGAGTCCAACATCCACGTCGTTGATGTAAATAATGAAGAGCACTGGGCCAAGAACCGAGCCCTGAGGGACGCCACTAGTGACAGGCGCCCACTCTGAGTTAAATCCGTCTATCACTACTCTTTGTTGTCTGTTGCTCAACCAATTCGCGATCCATTGGTTTACCTGACCGTCAATACCTATTTGCTTTAATTTGTAAAGTAATTTATGATGCGGGACTTTATCAAACGCTTTCTGAAATCAAGATAGACTACGTCCAGTGATTTGGTTACGTCATAAACAGTGAAGAGGTCGTTATAAAGGTTAATAGATTTGATAGGCAGGATCTTTTGTTTCGGAAGCCATGTTGTGAGTCCCCAATTAATGAGTGGCTTTCAAGGTAACTCACAATTTTGTCTCTAATTATGCCCTCAAGTAGCTTACCTACAACCGAAGTTAGACTAATGGGCCTGTAATTACCTGGTACTTTTTGTCTCCTTTCTTAAAAATCGGTGTCACGTTAGCCTTTTTCCAATCTGAAGGGACAATGCCTTGTCGCAAGGACATATTGAATACGGTTGTGAGGGAGGAGAGTATTTCGCTCTTTGTTTCTTTCAGCAGAGTTGGATATACTTTATCAGGTCCAGGACTTTTATTTGTTTTAAGTGATTTGAGGGCTTTAAGGACTTCATCGGGTTTTATTTCAAAGTTAGACAATGCATGCTCAGGATTTACATTAGTACTGGTGTTGGTGGTGGTGGTGGGAGGACTGTTATTATTAAACACCGAGGAAAAGTAATTATTTAATAGGTTTGCAACGTGTTGGCTGTCAGTCACTAGTGCACCGTCGCTGTTTATTAAAGGTCCAATTCCACTTCTGATCGCCTTTCTGTTGTTTATGTAACTGAAGAAGGATTTCGGATTATTTTACAGTTGGCTGCAATATTTTCTTCATATCTACGCTTTGCCTGATGCACTAATCTTTTTACTCGTCGCCTTGCATCATTGTAAAGTCTAATGTTTTCGGGCGTGCTTTGGTCTTTCTTTAACCTGTAAGACAATTTTCTCCTTGACTGAGTGTTTAATTTCGCTATTAAACCAAGGTGGACTTTTATTAGTGTTAATTCGCTTCTCGCACAAGGGGACAAATGTGTCCTGCTGAGTGAGTAAGTGATTTTTAAAGTTTAGCCAGGCGTCCTCTGCATTGCCGTCATCTGATAGTTGCATATCTATTAGTTTTCGTCGGATTTCTACGAAGTTGGCTCTTTTGAAATTGGGCACCTTAACTTTATTTTCAGTCACCGATGTTTGAGCTCTAATGTCAACGCGCACTAGTTTATGATCGCAGGAACCGAGGTGTTCTCCTACCGTGACATTACTGACTAGGTTATCTTGGGTCGCTATAACAAGGTCAAGTATGTTATTTTGTCGAGTTGGTTCAGAAACCATTTGGCTTAGATAATTTTCCTCTAGAAATTCGATCATTCTATGGGACTCACCTTCTGTACCCGACAGTGTCGCCCAGTCGATATGGGGAAGGTTAAAGTCTCCTAGTATCAGTGAGTCGCTGTTATTAAGTGACTGCCTTAAGACGCTGTACATTTCAAGATCGCCATCAAGTGATTGCCCCGGAGGCCTGTAAGTGACAGATATATTTAAATTGACTTTTGCAATGTTTACTCGCACGCACAAATGTTCAACGTTACTGTTTCTTGGTGTTTTGTCAGTAGGTTGCAAGTAGCTTTTGACAAAAAGGGCGACACCACCCCCTCTACGGTTTACACGATCATTGTTGAAGAATCTGTAGCCATCTATGTTATATTCGGAACTTAAATCAATATTAGTGGTGTCGATAAATGTTTCGGTTATAGCAATTACGTCAAAGTTTTCTGTCAGAGCAAGACATCGCAGTTCATCAAATTTATTTCTTAGGCTACGCGCATTGAAACTAAGGACTCTTAGGTTATCTTGAAGCTTGGTAATAGAGGTACTGGAGGGTTCAATGTTACGAGTCTGTTGCGGTGTGAGGTGTCTATTTACACGGGCGGGATGGAAGGACGTGGCTGAGAGTCGTTTTTTGTTGTTCGGGCGTTACGTACGGCGTTGTTGAGGAGCCTTCCAAATCTGGCTGCCCCGATGGGGGACAGGTGTATGCCGTCCCTTTGGAAAAGTCTACTCTGGCCGTAGAAATCGTTCCAGGCGTTAAAGAATTCGACGTCAAGCTCTCCGCAGAGAGTCTGCAGGCGGTTGTTGAGGCTGAAGGCCTTACTGTAGAAGTCGCACTCATCCCATGTCCGTGGTAGAATTCCTGAAATCAAAATATTAGGGGATTTAGTCTTATACTGCTGGATGAGCCTACGGTACTTGTCCAGCAGTTCCTCAGACCGGGTCGTGGTGACGTCGTTAGTACCTGTGTGGAGAACAAAGAGTGAGTCATTAGAGGCCTCAGCGGAGACCTCGTCCAGGGCAGCTGTGATGTCGTCAACACCAGCTCCAGGATAACAGTAGTTACGCCTACGACGGGGGACTCTGCCACAGAATTCAACCACCTGATGGCGAATCATAGAGTCACCGACCAAGAAGGTGCTCTGTTCCTCGTCCTCCTCCTCCAGTATGGCAAATCTGTTGTAGCAATGAGTAGGATAAATGGCTCTAGGGGCGGGTCTGGCTCCTCCTCTCACGGGGTGAAGCATTCAGCGTCAGCTCTACCGGTTCCCTGTGACGTGCCTTCTTCGGAAGGTGGCTGGGCATCGAGTGCAGGTGAGGAGGGTGATGAGGCGTCAATTGCAGGAGGGCGACGATGTTGGCCTGGATAAACTCCTGCAAGGTATCAACAGTACTTGTTAGTTCGGTGATCTTCTTCTCGCCAGCCGTCAGCCTTTCGTCCTGTTGAAGGAGTCTCGTTTCCATCTGCTGAGTCAACAGGCAGATCTTGCAGACGGTCGATCGTCCTGAGAAGAAATGACCAGAGAAGTTTCCTGTGCAAGTCGAACATTTCTTTAGCGCCATCTTGGTAAGGAGGAGGTATCTATATATTTGCTTTGCTTTTCTTTTTCGTAGGGCAGAGGGTCGCGTGCGTGAATAAGCGAGAATAAGTGAGAGAGAGAGAGAGAGAGAGAGAGAGATGGGAAGGCGTAGGAGGAGATAGGGATGGAGGGAGGAAGAGGCGAAGGAAAGGGGGAAGAGAGAGAGGTGGGAACGAGATAGGGAGTGAGGAAGGAGAGACAGAGAGGGGCAAGTGGGGGGTAGTAATGAGAGAGAGAGGGGGGGGGCAATGGAGAGGGAGGCGAGAGAAGAGGAGGAGCGAAACGAGAGGGAGGGAGGGAGGATTACTGGTCTCTGGGGAATAATCTGGTCAAGTCAGGTCAGGTAGGTCTGAGCACCTGCGTAGGAAGTGGCGTCGGAGTGGAATCTGGAAATATATAAGGAATGTGGCGGAAAGAGTGTAACACTGTGTTTTGTGTATAGGTGTATATATGTTTTACAGGGCGAGAGAGAGAGAGAGAGAGAGAGAGAGAACCCCGCCCTGCCTCTGTCCAGTAGGGGATATAATATAATGGATGGTGATGATGATGTGGATACCTGACAGGCGAGGAGGACGGGGGCGCTGCGGTAGGCGTGAATGCCCAGCGCGACGACGATGTTGTGTTGCTTGACAAGGGCTGGCAAGGAGGAGCAGTCGGCTAGACTGTCTGGGTCACGCATTACACACTCCCATCCTGCATCATTCACCGTTCGCCTGTAAACCAAGGGCATGGGTGAGTATTGGAGAGAAGACGTATGGACAGTATAGTGACGTAAGGCCGTGGCGTATAATCAAAGGGAAGGAAAAATAATAATTTGACTTTAAAGTAAGGCATGGGCTTAAGAATGCATGGTGAGTGAAGTAAAGATATTAACTTTTATTCAGCAAAGTGGTAGGTGAATAAGGATCGGGAAGAAGTAAAAGTACTGACTACATTGTAAATTAAGGCTTTGGTGTGAAAATTGACAAAAATATGAGAGAAGTATCATTGATTTTATTTTTTTATGGTAAAACAAACTGTCCTGTCCACTCACAAGCCGACGACTCCACTCTGCATTATTCAACTTCTTTCAATAGAAGACCCTTTCAACAGAAAGTACACGACTCCAGACTGGAGGCTGCAGAACGCTTAACCTCAGACCTTGCTATCATTTCCGATTGGGGCAGAAGGAACCTTGTGTCCTTCCATGCCTCAAAAACTCAATTTCTCCACCTATCAACTCGACACAATCTTCCAAACACCTATCCCCTATTCTTCGAGAACACTCAGCTATCACCATCTTCAACACTAAACATCCTCGGTCTATCCTTTACTCAAAATCTCAACTGGAAACCTCACATCTCTCTCGCTAAATCAGCTTCCTCGAGGTTGGGCGTTCTGTATCGTCTCCGCCAGTTCTTCTCCCCCGCGCAATTGCTATCCATATACGGGGGCCTTGTCCTTCCTCGTATGGAATATGCATCTCACGTGTGGGAGGGCTCCACTCACACAGCTATTCTGGACAAAGTGGAGTCTAAGGCTCTTCGTCTCATCAGCTCTCCTCCTCCTACTGATAGTCTTCTACCTCTTAAATTCCGTCGCGATGTTGCCTCTCTTTCTATCTTCTATCGATATTTCCACGCTGACTGCTCTTCTGAACTTGCTAACTGCATGCCTCTCCCCCTCCCGCGGCCCCGCTTCACACGACTTTCTACTCATGCTCATCCCTATACTGTCCAAACCCCTTATGCAAGAGTTAACCAGCATCTTCACTCTTTCATCCCTCACGCTGGTAAACTCTGGAACAATCTTCCTTCATCTGTATTTCCTCCTGCCTACGACTTGAACTCTTTCAAGAGAAAGGTATCAGGACACCTCTCCTCCCGAAATTGACATCTCTTTCGGCCACCTCTTTTGATTCTTTTTTTAGGAGCAGCGAGCAGCGGGCTTTTTTTTATTATTGTTTCATTTTTTTTGTGCCCTTGAGCTGCCTCCTTCGTTGTAAAAATAATAAAAAAAATGAGACAGTACAATACCAATTAAAGATTACAGGGAAGTATAGAAAGTTACCCACAAAATGATGCTTCTCCATGTAAGACAGTATGTATGTGAATGAACATAGTTTGGCATGAAGGGGACATATGGTTATTACCAGTTATACAAAATAAGGCAATGAATGAACAAGGATTGGGGATAAGTAAAAGTATCGACTACACATTTTAAATTAAAGCTTTGGTGTCTCTAAGAGACAATCCTGATTGGACGAGGCCAAGGGGACGCCCACGGAGTTCGTGGTTTGAGCAAGTCTATAGATTCTGCCAGGAGATACTCAGGATGGGCAGGGGACCTGCATGGAGACTCGTCCGGACGCATAATTAGTATTTTACCAAAGGTTGTTAGGTTTTTGTCGCGCGGAGGCTAGCCTGTAGCAGCTAGTCACCCCTACAAATCGTCGTGTGCTCTCCCCAGTGACTCAATAGAAAATGGTGCTACAACAGAGACTGTAATTTTCGCCTTTTTGTCTCCTGTGCCATCTAAGCATTTTCATTGTCGCGTCCGTGTCTTGTTGTGTCTTTATTGTTTATCTTTATTGTTACTCGTTTATCTTTAACTGTCTGTACTCGTCCTCCTATTGTTAACTTATACATATTGTTCCACACTTACACCAACTCTTCAATGTCACTTACACTACACAACACTCACATACACGCATATACACTCAACCACCTCTTTTATGTGTTTTGTCTGTCTTAATGACCTGTGTATATTTTTGTAATAAAATAACCCTGACGGATATTGATTTTTCTCTATCCGTGAACCAATTAGCAGTAGAAGACTCACTAAACACCACCAAGCCCCACCCCTTGCAATGACGTCACGCACTGATATCTCCTGATTAACTGCTGCCTCCCCTTTCCCCTCTCTGCTCACCCTCCCTGCCATTCTCCCTCTGCCTTGCTCTCTCTGGCTCTCTCGCTCCCTCCTCCTGCATATATTGTGCTTGGTGTTTTTTTCTGTTACCAGACAATTAGCTCCTCTTAGTCTTTTTCCTTTTCCTATGACTCTCTCTCTCTCTCTCTCTCTCTCTCTCTCTCTCTCTCTCTCTCTCTCTCTCTCTCTCCTACCCTCTCTCTCCTACCCTCTCCCTCTCTCTTCTACCCTCTCCCTCTCTCTTCTACCCTCTCCCTCTCTCTTCTACCCTCTCCCTCTCTCTTCTACCCTCTCCCTCTCTCTTCTACCTTCTCCTTCTCTTCTACCCTTTCTCTCTCTTTTCTACCCTCTCTCTCTTTTCTACCCTCTCTCTCTCTCTTCTCTACCCTCTCTCTCTCTCTCTCTCTCTCTCTCTCTCTCTCTCTCTCTCTCTCTCTCTCTCTCTCTCTCTCTCTCTTTTCTACCCTTTCTCTCTCGCTCTCGCTTTCTCTCTCTCGCTCTCGCTTTCTCTCTCTCGCTCTCGCTTTCTCTCTCTCTCTCTCTCTCTCTCTCTCTCTCTCTCTCTCTCTCTCTCTCTCTCTCTCTCTCTCTCTCTCTCTCTCTCTCTCTCTCTCTCTTTTTACCCTAAGTCAAAACTGGCAAATAAATAAAGGTAATTTGACTATATTATTACGCAAGGTTCTACGTAATAACATAACTTTTAACTCAGGCAAAAAAGTCTCAACTACCTGTCCGGGTCAAACACACATGAGCAATAACACGTCCCGAACGTGGACTCCTAACTTCAGTACATACAACGAACGCCCTCAGCGCGATATGAACACTTACACCTCCACCATGAACAGTGACACACAAAATACAAAGGTAGCCCGAACAAACATACGACTAGAAACTCAACATTCACGGATTTATACACCCACCACCACCACCACCCACAACAACACCAACAACAATTACTCTAACATTCATCAACATAGGAAAGTGGGCTGCTTCAACTGTGGAGAGTTCAACCACAGGCGATCCACTTGTAGGTTCGACCATAAACTAAAATGTGAGGTGTGTCATGTGTTGGACATATATAAGGGTCGATTATGCAGCTACTACAGTGGATAGGAAAAAGGCAACGAAGATTCAGCCGAAGTGTGTGCCTCGAAAAAGGATCATCTTACTATCGAACATGTAAACGCGCAATCCATACAGTCTAATTTTGAAGAAATTAAGCTTCTTGTATCTGCCAGAAATATCGATATTTTGTGTGTGTCTGAGACATGGCTACGCACTGAAACTCCAAATGCATATGTTACCATTCCCGGCTACAAAATATTTAGATGTGATCACGGACGTGGTCGTGGCGTGTGTATATACGTGAGAAGCTTGTTGAACACTAATGTCATTGACCTACCATTTCCGAAACAGCCAGGAGTTGAAGACGTATGGGTGAGTGTACAGTGCCATATGTTACCAGCTATCATCATTGGGTGTGTTTACAAACACCCTAAGACTCCCGTTGTTTCGTTCGAGTATTTACAAGATGTTTTTAGGCAATTATGTTTGAACAAGAAAAGTTTTTATGTTTTAGGGGATTTTAATGACGATTTACTTTTAAAAGGAAATAGACTGAGTGATATCATTAGGAACAATAAGCTCTCACAATTGATTGACGAACCCACTCGAGTGACGCCCACATCTGCAACACTGCTAGACTTGGTGGTTACTAATAACACGAGTCTTGTCCTTACTAAAAATGTCGTGCCTCAGGTTATTGCGGACCACGACCTAATCAGCATCAAAGTCAATATCAATAAACCGAAGCGCAAACCCTTAACGAAAACTTTCCGTCACCTCGGGGGCTACAGTAAGGATATTTTATGTAATCTACTTATGTCGGAATCTCTTACTTTTAATCAAATAATGGAAACAGATGACGTGGATCATCAGACAAATATCTTTAATAATATTTTTATTCAATGTTTAGATAAATGTGCTCCAGTTGTAACCAAAGAAATAAGGAGACCTTTTGCTCCCTGGTTCAACGATGACTTGCGGCAGGCCATAAAGAAAAGGGATGATACTCGAAGCAAACTGAAGAGAGACAGGCATAACACTGACTTGCAGCACCAGTACACTGACGAGAAGAAAATTGTAAAGGATTGCCTTACTTCATCCAAAAAAGAATACTATAAGAATAAACTAAGTGACTGCAGGGGCGATTCCTCCGCCACCTGGAAAGTTATCAAGGAGATAGTTTCCAGTCATAGAAGTAGCTCAAAGACTTGCGAGTTTGAAACCCACGAAAGTGTTATCGATAAAGTAGAAGAATTTAACAGCTTTCTCTCAAACATAGGAAAGAACACTTATGACACAACACAACAGACTTTATCAAAGAACAACATACTTCCTATGGACCGAATGACTTCAGAATGTAACGAGACTGTTGCAAAATTCAGACCAAAATCAGTAGACACAAACACACTGATATTAATAATCAAAGGTCTGAAGGAAACGCGTGCTGTGGGTTCAGATGGCATATCGCTTCAGTTTATCAAGGATGCCCTATGCATTATTGCCTTCTATTTAACTTGTATCATCAATACTTCATTAGTTACCGGTGTATTCCCTCAAGCCTGGAAGCATGCACTTGTCATCCCTGTGTGCAAAACTGGTGATCCTAACAATGTTAATAATTACCGTCCCATTTCCCTTTTACCAATAATATCAAAGATTTTAGAGAAAATTGTATCAAACCAGCTTTTATCTTTTTTAGAAACCAATAATTTTCTTTCTAAATGCCAGCACGGATTCCGTCCTAAATTGTCGACCGAGTCTGCTCTCACGGTGGTAACGGACGCTATCTACAATAATATGGACAACAAGAAAATATCGCTGCTAACGTGATGCGATCTGTCTAAAGCTTTCGACAGTGTAAGCCACAGTATCCTCCTGAGCAAGTGTGCCAAGCTCAACATCGAACCCCATTGGCTCAGCAGTTACCTTCATAACAGAACTCAGTCTGTCAAACTCAAAACTGTAATATCTACAAAAATTACCGTTAGTTATGGCGTCTTTCAAGATTCCATTCTAGGACCAATCTTATTTAATATATACGTCAATGACATTGTTAACTATATAACAGAGTGCACAATAGTCAAGTATGCTGATGACACACAATTTCCACATTATGACACTCTAGAAAATTTAAATACTATTATCAACGAAGCAGAAGCAACACTCGATAAAGCTAAAGAATATTTTCGCAGGAATGGTCTGCTCGTCAGTCCAAGTAAAACACAATGTATCTTCATCGGCAACAGGCAATTGCTGCTCCACATTCCTGAGGACACTGTTGTCCGATTTGATGGCACCAGCATTCGTCCCAGCACTCATGTTAAAAACTTGGGCCTGTACATGGACCGCTACATGACCTTCGATATACACATTAACGAGCTGGCTAAGAGAGTGATGGGGACACTAATATACATTGGTCGAGTAAGCATGAATTTTGACAAAAGCACGAGGAAAACTGTAGTTCGAGCACTTGTGTTAAGCCTAATAAACTATTGTATTAGGATCTGGGGGAGCCACCAACACTACGCTTATACACAAAGTACAGAAAAGTCAAAATTTTGCAGCCCGAGTGTCTATTGGTGGCATGAAAAAATATTACCATGTCTCCCCAGCCTTCAGAGAACTAAAATGGATCAAAGTAAAACAAAAACATTTTCTAGACATCTCTACAGTCATGTACAAATCCCTGAACAAAATGACCCCTGCTTGGCTTTTGTCATTTCCCACCGTCCACAGTACAACAAGCAGCGAAACAAGGCAGAGAAATAATCTGGTAGAGCCCAGGACAAAGACAAACTCTGGTGCCAGGGCCTTCGTAGTAAACGGCCCTAAAGTGTGAAATTCCCTCCCAGCCCACGTCACTATTGCCAGTACGCTCCCTTGTTTTAAAAGTAGAGTCACCAAACATATTCTGGATGCCCCCGACGGATAACTATTCTAGATACCCCCGACGGATAACTAATGCTGACATTTTAATATGTTTTTAGCATGTTGACGAAACTACTGCCAATGCTTCACTACTTCTGTTATTCTAAAGTCACTTTTTATGTATGGTTTCCAGCTCACTTTTTATACGCTTTTTACGTCTGCTTTATTCTATTTTGTTTCATTTATTTTTTATCAAAGTTTAGATTTTATTGGTATGTTTTACACTCACATTTTATGTCTTTTATTTTTCATCAAATTCTAGATTTTATTGGCATGTCTTACATTCACTTTCTATGTATGACTTATTATTTTTTTTTTTTATCTAAGGTTAGGTCTTACAGGCATCCCTTTCAAGTACTTTTTATGTATGTTTTATTTTTATCAAAGGTTAGGTCTCGTATGCATCTTTTACACTCTTTTTTTTTTTAGGTAGTTTTATTTTACAAAGTTTACCCCTTAAGACATCTTCTACAATCTTTTCTATGCATATTCTAATTCTATCAAAGACATCATGAGGAATCCCCTATTTAAACAATTATCTTCATCCATGTTCTAAGATATGCTATTCAAGATGTTCTGTATTATACTAAAGATGACTTGTAGACATATGTCTATTTCATTGATGTGTAATAACCACTACCCTGTGGAAATAAACGAATTCGAATTTGAATTTGAATTTGAATTTGAACTCTCTCTCTCTCTCTCTCTCTCTCTCTCTCTCTCTCTCTCTCTCTCTCTCTCTCTCTCTCTCTGTTTTATTGCCTTTGTGTTTGTTTCTGGGTGTGTATGTGTGTGCCTGTTTCTGTCTACCTTTCTGTATGTGTATGACTGTCTGTTTGAATGTCTCTTCCTATTTCCATGTGTTTGTCTACCAATCTATCTGTCTGTCTCTCTCTCTCTCTCTCTCTCTCTCTCTCTCTCTCTCTCTCTATATATATATATATATATATATATATATATATATAGAGAGAGAGAGAGAGAGAGAGAGAGAGAGAGAGAGAGAGAGAGAGAGAGAGAGAGAGAGAGAGAGAGAGAGAGAGAGAGAGAGAGAGAGAGAGAGAGAGACAGAGGCAGAGACAGAGACAGAGACAGAGACAGAGGCAGAAAGAGAGGCAGAAAGAGAGGCAGAGACAGAGGCAGAGACAGAGGCAGAGGCAGAGACAGAGGCAGAGACAGAGGCAGAGACAGAGGCAGAAAGAGAGGCAGAAAGAGAGGCAGAGAGAGAGGCAGAGAGAGAGGCAGGGACAGAGGCAGAAAGAGAGGCAGAGAGAGAGGCAGAGAGAGAGGCAGAGACAGAGGCAGAAAGAGAGGCAGAAAGAGAGGCAGAGACAGAGGCAGAAAGAGAGGCAGAAAGAGAGGCAGAAAGAGAGGCAGAGACAGAGGCAGAAAGAGAGGCAGAGAGAGAGGCAGAGAGAGAGGCAGGGACAGTGCAGAAAGAGAGGCAGAGAGAGAGGCAGAGAGAGAGGCAGGGACAGAGGCAGAGAGAGAGGCAGAGAGAGGCAGAGACAGAGGCTGAGAGGCGGAGACAAAGGCAGACAGAGGCAGAAACAGAGGCAGAAAGAGAGGCAGAGACAGATGCAGAGAGAGAGGCAGAGACAGAGGCAGAGAGAGGCAGAGACAGAGGCAGAAAGAGAGGCAGAGAGAGAGGCAGAGAGAGAGGCAGAGAGAGAGGCAGGGACAGAGGCAGAAAGAGAGGCAGAGAGAGAGGCAGAGAGAGAGGCAGAGACGGAGGCAGAGACAGAGGCAGAGACGGAGGCAGAGACAGAGGCAGAAACGGAGGCAGAGACAGAGGCAGAAAGAGAGGCAGAAAGAGAGGCAGAAAGAGAGGCAGAGACAGAGGCAGAGACGGAGGCAGAGACAGAGGCAGAAAGAGAGGCAGAGACAGAGGCAGAAAGAGAGGCAGAGACAGAGGCAGAGACAGAGGCAGAGACAGAGGCAGAGACAGAGGCAGAAAGAGAGGCAGAGACAGAGGCAGAGACAGAGGCAGAGACGGAGGCAGAGACAGAGGCAGAAAGAGAGGCAGAGACAGAGGCAGAGAGAAAGGCAGAGACAGAGGCAGAGAGATACAGAGACAAAGGCAGAGAGAGGCAGAGAGAGAGAGAGGCAGAGAGGCAGAGACAGAGGCAGACAAAGGCAGAGAGAGAGGCAGAGAGAGGCAGAGAGAGAGGCAGGGACAAAGGCAGAGAGAGAGGCAGAGAGAGAGGCAGGGACAAAGGCAGAGAGAGAGGCAGAGAGACAGGCAAAGAGAGAGAGGCAGGGACAGAGGCAGAGGGAGAGGCAGAGAGACAGGCAAAGAGAGAGAGGCAGGGACAGAGGCAGAGAGAGAGGCAGAGAGAGAGGCAAAGAGAGAGAGGCAGGGACAGAGGCAGAGAGAAAGGCAGAGACAAAGGCAGAAAGAGGCAGAGAGAGAGGGAGGCAGAGACAGAGGCAGAGACAGAGCCAGGGAGACAGGCAGAGAGAGAGAGAGAGAGAGAGAGAGAGAGAGAGAGAGAGAGAGAGAGAGAGAGAGAGAGAGAGAGAGAGAGAGAGAGAGAGAGAGAGAGAGAGAGAGAGAGAGAGAGAGAGAGAGAGAGAGAGAGAGAGAGAGAGAGAGAGAGAGAGAGAGAGAGAGATATTTACATAGAAAATCAGACCATACAGACCCCGTGGTCCAGACTAGGTGGTCTATCCTTAAACCTAAGTGATTTTACATTAATCAAAAGGCTCCTAAACGTTGCATTTCTACTCTAGTTGATATTAAGTTGAAGGAAGTGACGGTCGAGCTTATTTTTGAAGGAGTCAATCGTGTTACACTGGACCACTGACGGTGGAAACGGTTGTGAGGGAGGAGGGTATTTCGCTCTTTGTTTCTTTGAGCAGTATAGGATATACTTTATCAGGTCCTGGACTTTTATTTGTTTTAAGGGAAAAGAGAGAGAGAGAGAGAGAGAGAGAGAGAGAGAGAGAGAGAGAGAGAGAGAGAGAGAGAGAGAGAGAGAGAGAGAGAGAGAGAGAGAGAGAGAGAGAGAGAGAGAGAGAGAGGGTCATTGGAAAAGGAAAAAAAAACGAAGAGGAGCTACTTGTCGAGTAACAGAAAGAAACACAAAGCACAATATATGCGGAATGAGGGAGGGAGCGAGAGAGAGCGAGGCAGAGGGAGAGAGGCAGGGAGAGGGACATAGAGGGGAAGGAGCCAATCAGAAGATATCAACGCGTGACGTCACTGCAGGGGGGTGGGGTAGCCTTCGCGCGACAAAAACCGAACAACCTTTGGTAAATATGCCGCCCGCATGGACTCTCGGACTTGGCGTCGTAGGGTGGGCGAGGCGACGCACCCCCAGGCGTATGCCTCCATTGATTGATTGACTGTGATATCAAAGACAGGAAAACTGAAAGTATCATTGATTTTTCTATCCCATTAAAAAAGGACACATCAATATCTATTAATCAAAGATTAAAGGGAAGTATAAAAATGGCGCCTCAAAATGATGTTTCTCCATGTAACGAATGTATGTGAATGAATGTTTGACTTGAGAAAGGAAGGGATGATTGAATTTGAATCGGACCCGCGGATGAAATACGAATAGGGTAGGCGGTGGCTGAACAGATAGGAAGACGGCCCCGCGTTCAGGAGGACGCGAGTTCAATCCCCGACCGGTGCCACCAAGCTGGGATTTTTCAGCCGCCGCCGAGTGGCTTAAAACTACCCACATGCTGTCCAGAAGATCATCTATCAACCCGGACTCTAGATTCTAGGATTAAAGATGAGCTCCGGGAGGGCAGCATGAGCCAGTGCAAGATGGCGCCACTAGAAACACTCGCCTGCGCCAGAACGAGCTGGGCCGACCATCAGGACCCACCGGGAAGAAGCCTTGGACCGACCATCAGGATCTACCGGGAAGAAGCCTACCGGCGCAATAGGCAAAGACGTAAAAAAAAAAAAAAAAATAGTAATAAAAATAAAAGAACTAGAGTAAACCACTGTACTGTAATAGTAAATTGCGTGTTTGAGAAAAGGAGGGAGGAGATCAAAAACTAAATAACCAGGTGTTGAGCGAGTGAACTGGATTTGTGGATGAAAATCGAGACAAGAGGTCTAGAGAAAGCCATCATATTTTTCTTGGTGAGATTGGTGCCTGCAAAATCAAAGAAAAAAATAAGAGTTAAAGAAGCATTTATGTATACCGACCCTTCAAGCGAGAAAGCCAGAGGGAATTAAACGAGTGGACTAGAGAGAACCGTATTAATTAGCACGCCCTCTGCATGAAATAGCAGGGGTAGAGGCCCAGAGACAGAAATCGACTGTATGGACCGATTCAGTGAGGCAAGAGAACCAAGAGATAACAATCAAGATTTGTTAGGAGGAGAAGTAGGAAGAGAAAGAGATGGAGAAAGAGGATAAACATGAGTGGAGAGACCAACCAGCAACGTAAACGGAAATAACACGCGGTGGTGAAACTTAATCCACTCAGATCTCGGATAATCCTTCCCCCGTGATAATTTTACATCACAGCATTAGGTCAGATTAGTGCTGGGGATCAGGGTTCGTGTGTTCTCTGATGGCTTGTTCATAACCTTGATGTTGGGGTCTTTATAGAGTGTGTGATGAGTGACATACTTAATTATTTACTTTCATTTCGAAGAATAAAGCCTTGGGGCGTTAACGGAGAGTTTACGGAGCGGAAAGTACTTGTTGAGTGTAATAAGGGTTTGGGTGGAGTACTGTGACAGTTGTATTCATTAATAAAATCAAAGCTTAGACCATTTAATATGAGAAAGAATTAGATTGCGAAGCTGGTAGAATGAGACTGTGAGGACCTTTTTTGTGTGTGTGTTTGTGTTTGATGTTTGTAACAAGATCCGTGGGAAGTTTGTTTAATGATAAAAAAAAAGGATTCTGGTAGAAAATTAGACAAAGTTTGTGGTAGAATGGTAGAATATGAAGCTTCCTACGCGTTTTTTTTACAGCCCCGCAAGGAAAAATATAAAGTTCAGAGAGTAATTCCATTTGAACATACTATTACTATCTGAATACTTTAGCATACTGTCTTATCAATTATTCTATACAAGTGGTGTGTTTACCTCTGATAATGTGGTAACCATACCGTAACATCGAATTTTCTTTTTTTACCCTCTTCAGTTAATGACATGAACGCGTTCTTCAGTTTGCTCCATTACGCCTAAAAAGGAACGAATCATTAAAATACAGAAATTCACAGACATTACACACCATTAATAAATTCATCCCACGCACGTGCTCAAGTCATTATCCACACTGATTTTTTTTTAAATAATGAAATGTAACAAAAAAAACAATACAAATTAGAGAGAAACACACACACACACACCACTCCGTAGCTTAGTGGTTTAAAGCTTTGTTCTGCTAGTCTTCGCGAGTCCCGCTTAGGCCGGGATTTTTTCCTCTGACAAGGAGTAGTAACTGTCCCCACTTGAGCAAAGGGGATGGGGTGTGTGGGGTGTGAAGGTCCCGGCAGTAACTAGAAATCGATCATAAGGAGCCTTGCTCTTGCCAGGAGAGTAGTTGCCGGCAATAGGCGCACCTAATATCACCAAATGTGGGGTACAAACTTGGTGAAGGGACTGTTTTTGTGCCTCGAACGACAGTAGCGGGGTAAAGAGTAGCCTATCCGGATTTTTTTTTTTTATTTATAAATGATCCACGAGACATTCTAGAGTTAAATCAAAGTATGTGCTTATCTTTGTACTCATTCATACACACACTGGCAATATTTCTATGGTGCCTGATTCACTTAATTGAGTGAAATTCTATTGTGATAAACAATAACAAATTCACGCCACAAGTAAAAGTGAAGGTAATTATATAAGTTATGCCTCCATGAAATACACAAATAGATAAATATGAAAACTCACGAAATCACAATAAGTGACATCACCAGCTTTGCGCAGTAAAAATATACTTATTTAAGGTAGCTGATACCCGCAAAATGGCGATTTTGACCCTATGCATAGTTTTACCTCGGGACGTACCCTACACTATCAGAAGCAGAAACGCATGCAGATTTAGGATTTGTGCTTAAAAAAAGTGATGCGACGAAAACCAGCTGAATACTAAGGAGTTGAAGGGGAATAAGTGCAAGAAAATGTGTACTCCATACTTCACTTAACTCTGATTTTTGTATGGGTAATTTTACATTATTGTTACAATTTTATGCAAGTGTGATGGTGGTCTCAGTTTTTCGTAAAAATGAATGTTGGGGTCAGGAAACGGTGGGAGTGAGATGTGTGAGGTCGTCGGTTTTGGAGCAATTGGGCACACCCACGGCCCCAGACCGGTTTCACTTGGAGGGCCTTGGCGAGCAGTCTATAATAGTCTGTCCAAATTAACTTGGCCAATTTGCACCGAGAAGCCCCTCCCCCATACTGACTAAGCTCCGCCCCCCTCTCACCCGATTGACTGTTCATGACGTCATGTATTGTTTGAGAGACACGTACCAAATATATATGATTGAGATAAGCTAGCTAGTTTCATGATTAAAAATTATTCGTAATTTAATTGAATGACAGATCTCTAATTTAACAATCAGTTACATCACCTAAGAAACAAAGTACAATAATAATAATACCAGTTTTCAAGGGAGAACGGGCCTTGCAAAACAATACAGCAGCGCCGTGACTCCGCCGTAACTTTGGTCATGGAAACATGATTCAAACATCGCTGTGTCTCCGCCGCAACACCGACGTGACACGGCTGTGACACCGTTGTAACACCGCTGCAACTAGTGTGACACTGCTGAAACACCACTGTGACTCCGCCGTGACTTCGCTGTAAACTACAAAATGGAGAAGGTCGAGTGTTTTCCTTTCATTCCACATACGTCTGTGCCTGAGAGTGTGTGATTTCACGTGTGCGGGATGGTGTCGCCTTGCCCTCAAATAGAATTGTTACAAGTGGAGTTGGACCTTCTAGCAGAGGAGATCGAGACAGATCATGTCTTAATGGAACTGCGGGAAAAAAAATCAAGAAAGAAGCAAAAGAAAAGGTCGTACTGGACGAGGCAGTGGCTTTTGAGGCGACAAGAGTTTGGCCATTATGATCATTTAATCCAAGAACTCTCTCTCGAAGATACCCAAAGCTATAAGAACTACCTGCGGATGCCCAAATAACTGTTTGACGAAGTGATCTCAAGGATTACGCATAGGATTGAGAAGAAGGATACATTCTGGAGAAAGGCACTTGAATCTGGGATGCGCCTGGCAATAACACTACGTTATCTTGCTACAGGAGCCAGCTGTTCATTCTCTCATTATGAGCTGGTTGATATATAGGTATCTGATGCAACCTGTGGAAGGTAAGTTGTGGTATCCTGGGTTGGCCCTGTGTCACGGGGTAGCGAGTTATTACCCGCCACAGCCTCAAGGTTTAATGTGACGGAGATGAGCACTGAGGCCACACTCAGCTTTGGCGTATGCCTTTAACTTTAATAATTTATCTACTCTTTTTCAGGCGATGGGTTACTATACTCAGCAGCCATAACTTCCTATTTTGCGGCGATAGGTTCCTATTTTGAGTCTATGTTACTATTTACGGCGATAGATTACTGGTTTAGCAGCGACTTACAATCACTTTTAAGAGGGGATCTATTAGTAAAGAGATTCAGAGGCCGGGACGATCCGTCCGTGGGTCAAGACGGCCGATCAGTTTACGCCGCAGTGTTTGTTACTTGTCCCAATGCCAGGTCTTCACGGCAAATTCTGAGAAAAACTCGCAGCATCAGTTTCGTAGCTGTTTTCCAGCGATAATAATTATCTCCGAGCGAGATAAACGTTACACTTTACCTGGAAATGAATCTGTGTCTGTAAAAGTCCGTTGAGGTCTTCAAAATAGTCCCTTGTATATTTATTAATATTATTATTATTATTATTATTATTATTATTATTATTATTATTATTATTATTATTATCATTATTATTATCATGATGCCAGGCGACGAGTAAAAAGATTAGTATGTCAGGCAAAGTGTAGATATGAAGAAAATATTGCGACCAACTGTAAAAATAATCCGAAATCCTTTAGTTTCATAAACAACAGAAAGGCGATCAGAAGTGGAATTGGACCTTTAACAAACAGTGACGGTGCACTAGTGACTGACAGCCAACACATTGCAAACCTCTTGAATAATTAATTTTCCTCGGTGTTTAATACTAACAGTCTTCCCACCACTACCACCAACACCAGTACTAATGTAAATCTCGAGCATGCATTACCTAACTTTGAAATAACAACCGATGACGTCCTTAAAGCTCTCCAATCCCTGAAAACAAATAAAAGTCCCGGAACTGACAAAGTATATCCTATACTGCGAAATACTCTCCTTCCTCACAACCGTATTCAATATGTCCCTGCGACAAGGCATCGTCCCTTCGGATTGGAAAAAAGCTAACGTGACACCGATTTTTAAGAAAGGAAACAAAAAATTACCAGGTAATTACAGGCCCATTAGTCTAACTTCGGTTGTAGGTAAGCTACTTGAGAGCATAATTAGAGACAAAATTGTGAGTTACCTTGAAAGCCACTCATTAATTGGGGATTCACAACATGGCTTCTGTAACAAAAGATCCTGCCTATCAAACCTATTGACCTTTTATAACGACCTTTTCTCAGTTTATGACGTAACCAAATCATTAGACATAGTCTATCTTAATTTCCAGAAAGTGTTTGATAAAGTCACACATCATAAATTACTTTACAAATTAAAGCAAATAGGTATTGATGGTCAGTTACACCAATGGATCGCGAATTGGTTGAGCAACAGACAACAAAGAGTGGTGATTGACCGATTTAACTCAATGGGCACCGGTCACTAGTGGCGTCCCTCAGGGCTCGGTTCTTGGCCCAGTGCTCTTCATTATTTACATCAACGATGTGGATGATGGACTCAATAATCGCATTAGTAAATTTGCAGACGACACAAAGATTGCTAACTCGGTTCTCACTGACGAAGACAGGCAAAGCCTCCAAGAGGATTTACACAAAATTTTAGCTTGGTCGGATAGATGTCTTGATAACTCCTCGAACCTCTTTCTTCTCAATTTCTGCAACATTCACGCGGTCTTCGTTCTAATTTTCATTTTGTGGAACATCATCTCTCTTCTTCTAAACCTCACTTTCTCTTCCTCACCGAAACACAGGTTTCTGAGGCTACTGACAGCAATCTCTACTCTGTTCCCTCCTACTATCTCTATCCTAAATTTCAATCCAAAGCTGGATGCAACATCCAGCTTTGGATGTTGCATCGGATGTGCCTACGTGCACAACGACATCACTTGCTCTCGTGCCGTCAAACTTGATTCTTCAGAATTTTCCACCATCTGG
The DNA here is from genome assembly GCF_024679095.1 of Eriocheir sinensis. Lineage (NCBI taxonomy): Eukaryota > Metazoa > Arthropoda > Malacostraca > Decapoda > Varunidae > Eriocheir > Eriocheir sinensis. Next base: position 19,547,248 of record NC_066529.1, on the reverse strand, counting down.
CTGAGACTTCATTGTCATTCTATTACTAAATACATCTGTGCTGTTTATCTCTCACCTAACTCTATTAACTATGTGCTGGAATCTCCATCCAAGGAAATTTCAACCAGCTTTGGCTTTCATCCACTTTCACTGACCAGCCTGATGAACAAGCCTACAACTTTGCTATCCTCAACGATCTAGAGCAGTTGGTCCAGCACCTTACACGTATTCTCGGCCGTCTAGGAGACGGACCCAACATTCTAGACCTCTTCCTTACCTCAAACCCTTCTGCTTACTCTGTGAAACTATTCTCTCCGTTGGGCTCCTCCTATCACAACACTATTTTTGTATCCTGTCCTATCGCTCCTGTACACCCCCTGGACCCACCGAAGAGGCGATGCTTCTGGCATTTTGCTTCAGCTCGGTGGGACGACCTGAGGATGTACTTTTCCGATTTCCCGTGGAATGATTATTGCTTCCAGGAGCGAGACCCCTCTGTGTGTGCTCAGCGCATCACAGAGGTGATTGTCTCTGGAATGGAGGCATACATTCCACGTACTTTCTCTACTCCTCACACTAAAAAGCCTTGGTTTAATCACGTTTGTTTTCGTGCTGTCAGTGATAGAGAGGTAGTTCACAAAAGGTACCAGAGCCTTCGAACTAATGCTAACCATGAACTTTACATTTCTGCCCGGAATCGTGCCAAATCTATTCTCCGACTAACCAAAAACTCTTTCATCAATAGAAAATGCCAAAACCTTGCTTTCTCTAACTCTTCCCGTGACTTCTGGCATCTAGCCAAAAACATTTCCTCCAACTTCACTTCTTCATCTTTCCCTCCACTCCTCAGTCCTGACGGCAACACTGCCGTCTCATCTATCTCTAAGGCTGAACTCTTCTCTCAGTCTTTTTCTAAAGACTCCACTCTGGACGATTCTGGGCATATTCCTCCTACTCAGCCCCCTCTGACTCTTTTATGCCTGTTATAAAGATTCTTCAAAATGATGTTTTCTATGCCCTCTCTGGCCTCAATCCTCAGAAGGCTTATGGACCTGATGGAGTACCTCCTATTGTCCTAAAAAAACTGTGCCTCCGTGCTGTCACCCTGCCTAGTCAAACTCTTTCGCCTCTGCCTGTCAATATCTACCTTTCCTTCCTGCTGGAAGTATGCCTTCATACAGCCTGTGTCTAAGAAGAGTGACCGTTCCAATCCCTCAAACTACCGTCCTATAGCTTTACTTTCTTGTCTATTTAAAGCTTTTGAATCAATCCTTAACCGGAAGACTCAAAAGCACTTTTCCACTTCTGACCTTCTATCTGATCGCTAGTATGGGTTCCGCAAGGGGCGTTCTACTGGTGATCTCCTTCCCTTCGTAGCTGACTCTTGGTCATCCTCTCTTAGCCGTTTCGGTGAAACCTTTGCTATTGTGCTGGACATGTCAAAAGCTTTTGATAGGGTCTGGCACAAATCTTTGCTTTCCAAACTACCCTCCTACGGTTTCTATCCTTCTCTCTGTACATTTATCTCCAGTTTCCTTTCTGACCGTTCTATTTCTGCTGTGGTAGACGGTCACTGTTCTTCCCCTAAACCTATTAACAGTGGTGTCCCACAGGGTTCTGTCCTATCTCCCACTCTCTTTGTTGTTCATTGATGATCTTCTTTCCAAAACGAACTGTCGTATCCATTCTTACGCCAATGACTCCACTCTGCAATACTCAACTTCTTTTAATAGAAGACCCACCCTACAGGAACTTAACGACTCAAAGCTGAAGGCAACAGAACGCTTAGCCTCAGAACTTACTATTATTTCCAATTGGGGCAAGAGGAACCTGGTGTCTTTCAACGCCTCAAAAACACAGTTTCTCCACCTTTCCACTTGACACAATCTTCCAAACAACTATCCCCTATTCTTTGACAACACTCAGCTATCACACTGAACATTCTCGGTTTATCCTTAACTCAAAATCTCAACTGGAAACTTCACATCTCCTCTCTCGCTAAATCAGCACAGTTGCTATCCATTTACAGGGGCCTTGTCCGCCCTCGTTTGGAGTATGCATCTCATGTGTGGGGGGGGTCCACTCACACAGCTCTCCTTGACAGAGTGGAGTCAAAGACTCTTCGTCTCATCAGCTCTCCTCCTCATACTGATAGTCTTCTACCCTTCAAATTCCGCCGCCTTGTTGCCTCTCTTTCTATCTTCTATCGATAATTTCATGCTGACTGGTCTTCTGAACTTGCTAACTGCATGCCTCCCCCCCTCCCGCGGCCCCGCTGCACACGACTTTCTACTCATGCTCATCCCTATACCGTCCAAACCCCTTATGCAAGAGTCAACCAGCATCTTCACTCTTTCATCCCTCACACTAGTAAACTCTGGAACAATATTCCTTCATCTGTATTTCCTCCTGCCTACGATTTGAACTCTTTCAAGAGGAGGGTATCAAGACACCTCTCCACCCGAAATTGACCTCTTTTTTTGGACACTCCTTTGACCTCTATTCAGGAGCAGTAAGTAGCGGTCTTTTTTTATATATTTTTCTTTACGTCCTTGAATTGTCTCCTTTGCTGTAAAAAAAAGTATTTAAAAAAAAATTAAAGATGGGAGATGCCCTTTAAGGGGGGGCTGTTAAATTTCAAATCCAATGTTAAATATCTTATGTTTTAAATGTATCTCCTCCCTACTTTATGGGCCGATTTCTTTCATTCAAAAGGCATTTTAATCAGGAAGGATAGGATATTAAAGGCTACTTTCCTTCGGTTTCATACAATAGTAAAATATTTTCTTTTTAAAGTTCGATGAAATAACAAACATTTTTGACATATAAATATCCTCAAAAATCAAAATCAACCTTACACATACTTTCATAAGCTGCAGTGGGAAATATGTGTATAACAAGACGTGCAAAAGAGGAGATATTTTTAAAGTGCCAAATCGTGGTTTTGAGATATCAAGCGATGAAGTTTTTGAATTTTACTTATTCCACCTAGGGACTTGAGATCCACAGGATATATACATCAGGATATGAAGAAAAAAGCAGACATGGTTTCCCTTACTTACTTTCATTGATTGTGTAAACAGGCTGCTTTGTTTACCCAAGGTTACGTCTTTTGTTCCGTGGTCATAAATCCATGTATTCGAATTTTACCATATTTCGCCATATTTCAAAGTAAAAACCAGTGTTCTACTGTGTAAAATCAATAAAATATAATGATAAAAGACATTTGAGGCGGATACATAGAGTATTTTGATGGATTTATGAAGAAAAAAAGTTATTATGGATAAATTTAAAAAGATAATAGCAAGTGCTAAAATTTCCCATTTTTTTAACCAGTGATGAGAGAGAACCAAAGAGTTTCATGACAGACCAAGGAAAAAAAATCCTATAATTAAAAATTGGTGAAAACATGGATTGTACCCCGTACCGCCCCGCGGAAACTCATTGCCGCACGTTGCATTGCATGTTGCATACCACTTATTATTTTTTTCATCAGATTCATTCATATACCAAAAGAAAGATAAAAATTCACAGAATTTTATAAGCCAAAAATAACATTTTTTTTTTTTTCAGGCGATCATCTTAACGTAGATAAGTGCCAGGTCCTTCAAGTTGGAACAAGAAATAAGAAGTTCGATTACGAAGTGCGCGGCGTTAAACTTAAAAGCGTTCAATGCGTTAAGGACCTGGGGGGTCAAAATCGCGTCAAACCTCAAATTCTTACAGCAATGCATCGATGTAGCAAATATAGCAAACAGAATGTTGGGCTTCATTAAAACAAACTTTTTATTCAAGAATAAAGATTGTATACCACCGCTCTACAATAGTTTAGTCAGATCCCACTTGGAATATGCGGTGCAGTTTTGGTCTCCCCACCATGCAAAGGACATTGCTCAATTAGAAGGTGTTCAGCATCGGGCAACAAAAATGATCCCTTCCTTGCGCAACAAATCCTACGAAGAAAGGCTTTCCATCCTTAACATGTTCTCTCTTGAGAAACGTCGCCTCCGAGGAAAACTGATCGAATGTCTTAAAATGCTTAATAGTTTCACGAATGTAGATAGATCAAAATTGTTTATGATCGATGACACTTTGCGAACAAGGAACAATGGCATAAAACTCAAATGCATACAGGTAAATTCAGACTGCACCAAATTTTTCTTCACCAACGTTGTAGTACGAGAATGGAATAAGCTCCCACCTTCAGTGGTCCAGTGTAACACGACTGACTCCTTTAAAAACAAGCTCGACTGTCACTTCCTTGAATTTAATATTAACGAGTTGAAATGCAACGTTTTGGAGCCATCTGATAAATGTAGAATCACATAGATTTAAGGACAGACCACCTAGTCTGGACCATGGGGTCTGTGTGGTCTGATTTTCTATGTAAATCTATGTAAATTCTCTCTCTCTCTCTCTCTCTCGTATGTACCCATGATCAATATTGTTTGATTATAATAATAATAATAATAATTTATTATTATTATTATTATTATTATTATTATTATTATTATTATTATTATTATTATTATTATCTCCTCAATTCAGATTTACACGTGGTTGCTTCGCTGAGGCCTGAGACGCCAGTGCTTAGAGCTTTCCCCCGGCGACGTCTCGTTATTACCAGTTGCAGTTGATGTGTTTTTTCTTAATATGTTGGATAGTTTGAATAATGTTTCACTGTTCTCGTCATGACTTTCTATCCTATATAAGTAATCTTTCGTTTTCGCTCAAACACCGGAGAATTCCTCCCCTTCCCCTTCACTCCCCCATAACCTCCCTATCTTTCCTCCCTGGCTACTGCAGCTGTCGCACCACCCTTCCTTCCTTCTTTCCTTCCTTCCTTCTTTCTTTCCTTCCTTCCTTCCTTCCTTCCTTCCTTCCTTACCACCCCCCACTTCCTCCTCTCTCACATGATGCTGATCTCTCCTCATCCCCCTTCTTTGTCCCCTCCCTCCTCCCTCGGAAAGTTGCAGTATTGACCACAAAAAAAAATGACATGTCCCACACAGATATCTTTCCCTCCCCCTCCCTGTCCTTTTCTGCCCCATCCCCTCCTCCCCATTCCCTTCCCTCCCCCTCCTCCCCTTCCCGTCTTCTACTCCCCTGCCCCCCCTTCCTCCTCCCTTACCTCTCTCTCTCCCTCCCCCAGTCCTCCTCTATTTTTTTTTTATATCTTACAAGTTATTATTTAGTTAATTTCCAGGGAACATGTGCCAGACATCGCTCCCCTTATAAACGGGAGCTTTTTCGTTTAGGACATTCACTCACTCATCGGCATGTTTCCTTTGTTTGAACAGCCAGGATAGGCACTGAAGTTTTTTTTTTTTTTTTTTTACTACCGCTAACACTACCGCACACCGCGTACCGCACTGGGAAAGAAAAAAATGGGATCGTACTACCGCAGCCGCACTACTCTGGAAAAAGTACCGCACTACCGCAATCGCACTACTGATTTTTCAGTACAGCGCCCACCTATGGTTATTTTGCAAAACACGTAAAGTAAGAGTGTAAAGCTGAGAAAGTTACCGAGCCGACTCAGCCCCCGGGCACTCATTTGACTGACAACATTAATTCTCATTCTCTCATTCTTATTATCTCATTCTCATTCCCTCTCATTCTTATTCTCTAATTCTCATTCTGTCTTTCTCAGTCTCAGTCTCATTCTCTCTCTCATTTTCATTCTCATTATATCATTCCCCCTCATTTTCAATCTCATTCTCATTCTCTCTCTCTCTCTCTCTCTCTCTCTCTCTCTCTCATTCTTCCTTTCTCATTCTTTCTCTCATGCACATTCTCTCATTCTCATTACCTCTCTCTCAAAACGAATCTCCCTCATTCTCTCATTCTCTTTCTCATTCTCATTTTCTCTCTCAATCTCATTTTCTCTCTCATTGTCATTCTCTCTCTCTCTCATTCTCATTGTCATTCTCTCTCTCTCATTCTCATTGTCATTCTCTCTCTCTCTCTCTCTCATTGTCATTCTCTCTCTCTCTCATTCTCATTGTCATTCTCTCTCTCTCATTCTCATTGTCATTCTCTCTCTCTCTCATTCCCATTGTCATTCTCTCTCTCTCTCATTTTCATTGTCATTCTCTCTCTCTCATTCTCTCTCTCTCATTCTCATTGTCATTCTCTCTCTCTCTCATTCTCATTCTCTCTTTCATTCTCATTCTCTCTTTCATTCTCATTTTCTCTCTCATTCTCATTCTCATTACCTCTCTCAATCTCATTCTCATTCTCATTACCTCTCTCATTCTCATTCTCATTACCTCTCTCATTCTCATTCTCATTCTCTCTCTCTCTCTCTCATTCTCATTCTCATTACCTCTCTCTCATTCTCATTGTCATTCTCTCTCTCTCATTCTCATTCTCATTACCTCTCTCTCATTCTCATTGTCATTCTCTCTCTCTCATTCTCATTCTCATTACCTCTCTCTCATTCTCATTGTCATTCTCTCTCTCGCATTCTCATTGTCATTCTCTCTCTCTCATTCTCATTGTCATTCTCTCTCTCTCATTCTCATTGTCATTCTCTCTCTCTCTCTCTCTCATTCTCATTGTCATTCTCTCTCTCTCATTCTCATTGTCATTCTCTCTCTCTCATTCTCATTGTCATTCTCTCTCTCTCATTCTCATTGTCATTCTCTCTCTCATTCTCATTGTCATTCTCTCTCTCTCACTCTCATTGTCATTCTCTCTCTCTCATTCTCATTGTCATTCTCTCTCTCATTCTCATTGTCATTCTCTCTCTCTCATTCTCATTGTCATTCTCTCTCTCTCTCTCTCTCTCTCTCTCTCTCATTCTCATTGTCATTCTCTCTCTCTCATTCTCATTGTCATTCTCTCTCTCTCATTCTCATTGTCATTCTCTCTCTCTCATTCTCATTGTCATTCTCTCTCTCTCATTCTCATTGTCATTCTCTCTCTCTCATTCTCATTGTCATTCTCTCTCTCTCATTCTCATTGTCATTCTCTCTCTCATTCTCATTCTCTCTCTCTCATTCTCATTGTCTCTCTCTCCCTCATTCTCATTTTCATTCTCTCTCTCATTCTCATTGTCATTCTCTCTCTCTCTCTCTCATTGTCATTCTCTCTCTCTCTCTCTCATTCTCATTGTCATTCTCTCTCTCTCATTCAATGTCATTCTCTCTCTCTCTCATTCTCATTGTCATTCTCTCTCATTGTCTTTCTCTCTCTCTATCTCTAATTGTGATTCTCTCTCATTCTCATTGTCATTCTCTCTCTCTCATTCTCATTGTCATTCTCTCTCTCTCTCACTTTCATTGTCATTCTCTCTCTCTCACTCTCATTGTCATTCTCTCTCTCTCATTCTCAATGTCATTCTCTCTCTCTCACTCTCTCTCTCTCTCTCTCTCTCTCTCTCTCTCTTACAGGAGTTATCTTCTATTATATATTCCACTCTTGTAAGCCTTTTTTTTCATCTCTGGTGATAAAGACATCTCCACCACTCGACAACCATTTATCTCCCTAAAAACATGTAACCAACCCCTCTCAGTAATTGGTGCCTGACCTGTATGTTGCATTCTCTCCATTTACTGGTTAATATACCTCTAACAATGACATGCATGATTGTGTAACACGGTTGGTTGACGTCGAGTCCTATATATACTATTATTTGCGCATGGGTAAGAATTTCTCCTTCCTGATCCAATACTTCCTTTTGTTTTCTCGTAGTGAGTTTTGATCACATCTGAGTCTACATATAAGGATGTACATCCTTCTACATTAAAAGTGAGGCCACGGTCAATATATAATGAATACTATACAGAGGAAGTGTGAGGGATCAAGGCGGTTGTGGAACATTTCATCTCAGCTTCAACGAAGTAAAGACAAGGAAATGCTGGTGTTCTTTTTACGTTGGCTCAGTGCCAACTTGCCTCACAGTAGGCTATGCATGAACTGGTTGCGGCATGCACTCACTCACATAGCCTACAGTGCTAGGCTACTTTTGACAGATAGATTGATAAACAAATAGGCTACAATTAATTAAATACTTTCAATTTGATATGATAAATGGTCAGTCTTTTGTTATGATGCTATAGCATCGGTATTTTCTTGACTGAAAATTGTGTTACTTTGGGACAGAATAGCCTTTAAATTACGCAGTACAGATAATCTGTATCTAAATTTACGGTCATATGCTTCTAAGTTCCTTTTAATATATGATGTGCCAACTTACCCCACAGGTTGTGCCAACTTACCCCGTATGCGGGTTAAGTAGGCACATGTTAATTATTTTTTTCTAAAGAATGCTGTACTTTTGTTTGGAGAGAAAACATTGTTTTTATTGCATGGAATGTAAATGTAATGTATTTTTGACTGAAACTATCAAATTAACAAAATCCTCTATTGTTTTGTTTCCATCAGCGAAAATGTATAAAGTGTGCCAACCTGCCCCGGTCTCCCTTACATACATCCTTAGTGCATATATGTACTGCAGCAGTTGAATAACTAAAAACATATGATATGTGGAAGAAATAAGGTAGACAAGCTCATTTACTCCGAGGATCTGGGAGCGAGAAAGCCAATGTTATGGGTGAACTTGCTCACCGGCCAAGCTCCGCCCACCCCTACCCCACATGCTTCACCTCACAGTGAAGAGCGGCGCCCGCTGAGGGGCACTCCAAGGTCCCGACAACCTAAGATTTGGACGCCATTAGCGGCCCTGTTTTCGCCGCGCTTTTTAAACGCTACCACACGCTCTCTTTTGTATTTGTTTCACAGCCATACGGGTCGTCCACTGAAACTGAGCACACTTGTGTGAGACCTGCACATTTTCCCCTAACAGCTAGCAGGGAGCCAGCAGTCAGCGAGCTCAGGGAAAATAAATAAGAGACGTAATGTTGGGTTGGCGACACCTGTTGGTGTAGATACAAACTGTCTCTTATTTATTTTCCCAGAGCTCGTTGGCTGCTGGCTCCGTGCTGACTGTTAGGAGGTGTGCAGGTCTGACACAAGTGTGCTCACAGTATGGCTGTGAAACAAATACAAAAGAAAGCGTGTGCTAACGTTTGAAAAGCGCGGCGAAAACAGGGCCAATAATGGCGTCCAAATCTTAGGTTGTCGGGATTCTCTCTGTCAAGGGACTCTACAGATCACGACCCAGAAACGGGTTACGCTAAATGGAAGAGGCTATATACACTCTCCACAAAAAGTTCTCGAAAACCTGGGCACGATGGATGTGAAAATGAATCGATCGTGGCTGGTCGCCAAAGAATGATTGGTACCCCTGATTGTGATAACGCATCAGAATCCATTACTGTATATGATACGTTTTGATCCTGTGTTGATTTGATGGTCGCATTAAGTCATACGTATTCACGTTAGTCTCCGCGGAGAACCCACAAGACCGGTGCAAAGTCATTATTATCCTCCACACTGAAGGCCTCGGTTATCGCCAGACAGCACGGGGGATTGATCTGTCCATCTCTACCGCATCACTATGGGCCAGCAGATATGTGGATACAGGCTCCACTAGTGACACGCCTCGAAGCCTCGAAGCAGACTTAAAACCCTTTCATTGCTAAACGCTTGCAGCGGACGTTAGGTGTATTTGCTGGTGGCGCTAAACGCTCGCTGCGACCTCCACCCGCACTCAAATCTCCCGCGTATGAGTGTTCCAACACTAATTCTCACAACACAGGATTGCCAATTGAGTGGATTCTTCACTAAATTTGGTGGAAAATCAGCCCAGCGCGGCAAATGTACGGACGAGTAACTGGTGGATGTTCTTGCCCAATATAGCGGCATTTTTGCATAGCTTCACCTATCACCTGACTGATTCTTTGACCAAATAGTTGTAAATATTGCAGTTGGCAATAATCCCTTGCCAGAATCTGAAGAAAAGATGTCCGTAATCCCCTCATCCTATAGATCTGGACCTCCTCTGTCCAATGGTGTTTTTGATTTTTAGCTGTGATGAATAGTTTTTGAGATACAGAGGTTAAAAGAGACCCCCCATTGGACTCCCCGAGCGCGCCTGAGGGGATGGTCTCGTTGCGAGCGCTTAGCAATGAAAGGATTAACAGTAAAGTCGGCGCAGGTGGTGCATACACTCATTATTATATAAACACCTCCCATCCTCATATATGTTATACCTATAACCAATCCGTCGAAGTATGTGGTTTACGTAATAATTTTGGCAGATATTTTAATATTACATACTTTTACTGGCAGTTATACTCAAACTACTACCTGGAATTATCATTACCTCATTTGAATAGGAATGACGTCAGTCACAGCATTCAAACTGACTGATCGTCCTCAAGCGGAATGGGTTACAAAATTATTTTATTCACTCGGTGATACTAAATTAGCACCAGAATGACGTAAACCTACAGACGAAAAAAACACCCTTAGGACGAAGAATTATCGCCGCAACCACTTATTATACTACGGTAATTTAGCATATGGGTAGGTGGTGGCCGAGATGTTAGCGTGCGGGCCCCGCATTCACCGCGTGATGGACGACGCTGTTTCGAATCCGCCGCTACCACCTGGAATTTTTCAGTCACTGCCGAGTGGCTTAAGACTACCCACATTCTAAAGACCACCCATCAACATGGACTCTAGAGGAAACCGTCCAAGTGAATCAAGAACGATCTCCGGGGGTCAGCATGAGCCAAGAAAAGCCTTTTTGGTAAAAATAGTCACCGCAAGTGACACGCCTCGAAGACTCGAAGCAGACTTAACAGTATAATGTTCGCAGGGGGTGCATACACAAATTATTAAATAAATACCGCCCTCTCATATATCATACACTTAACCAAGCTCTCGCAGTATGTGGTTTACTGTCAATTTTGGTAGACATTTTATTTCATATACATTTACTGCCAATTATACTCTTAAACTACCACCTGAAATTATCATTTCCTCACTTGAATAGGACTGTGACGTCACCCACGGCATTTAAACTGACTGATAATTCTGAAGCGGAGTGGGTTACAAATTGTTTTATTCACTCGGTGGTACTAAATTACCATCAGAATGACTTAAATCTACAGACGAAAAAACACCCTTGTGACGAGGAATTATCGCCTCAACCAATGCTTTTATTACGGTTACATAAGACATATTGATTTCATCGAGATCAAGCGACAAGGCTTATCAGTAATGAGGCATTGGCAACTCACTCCTTCACACAGAGCATGTGTACACAGGGCTACCACCCGGGGAGGCGGTGGCTGAACGGATAGCAAGACGGCCCCGCGTTCAGGAGGACGCGAGTTCAATCCCCGCCCGGTGCCACCAAGCTGGGATTTTTCAGCCGCCGCTGAGTGGCTTAAAACTACCCACATGCTGTCCAGAAGACCACCTATCAACCCGGACTCTAGATTTTAGGATTATAGATGAGCTCCGGGAGGGCCAATGTCAATGCAAGATGGTGCCACTATAAACACTCGCCTGCGCCAGAACGGGCTGGGCCGACCATCAGGCCCCACCGGGAAGAAGCCTTGGACAGACCATCAGGAATCCAGGATCTAATTGGGAAGAAGCCTACCGGCGCAATAGGCCAAGACTTAAAAAAAAAAAAAACAGGGAGAGACGCTCTGACGTCACACACAGCCGCACTCAGAAGCGCAAATTTAGAGCCAGCGTTTGGGGGTGACGATATTACATGTCCGAAGGATATTTTTACCTCGAGTGTACCTTTGTTCGTTTCTCCAGCCTTGGTACCATATCTTACAGATTAACGAGGAAGAGGAAGAGGATTAAGAGATCTAGAAGAGAATTAAGAAGAAAAGGAAGAGGATTAATAAGTTTAGAAGAGGATTAAAGGGAAAAATAAGAGGATTAAGAGGTTTGGTAGAGGATTAAGAGAAAATGGAAGAGGATTACGAGTTTCAGAAGAGGATTTAGAGGTTTACTAGGAGGCGGAAGAGGATTATGAGATTTAAAAGAGGATTAAGAGGAAAAGGAGTAGGATTAAGAGGAAAACGAAGAGGACTCAGAGGTTTAGAACAGGATTAAAATGAAGTGGAAGAGGATTACGAGTTTCAGAAGAGGAGGAAGAGGATTAAGAGATTTTGAAGTGGATTAGGAGGAAGAGGCGGAGGATTACGAGGTTTACCGTTGTGTATCACGGGTCCCGCTGGTCTACATATTGATACGTTTGAACCTTCCTTCCTTCCTTCCTTCCTTCCTCCGTGTGTCACGCCTTGGTGTCCTTGGTAACAGCCTCGATCCCGTTATCTCGACCATATCAACAGCCTCGAACCCGTTATCTCGAACATATAAACACCCTTGACCCCGTTATCTCGAACATATCAACAGCCTCGACCCCGTTATCTCGAACATATCAACACCCTTGACCCCGTTATCTCGAACATATCAACAGCCTCGACCTCTTTATCTCGAACATATCAACAGCCTCGACCCCGTTATCTCGAGCTTATCAACAGCCTCAACACCATTATTTCGAACACATCAATAGCATCGACCCCGTTATCTCGAACATATCAACAGCCTCGATCCCGTTATCTCGAACATATCAACAGCCTCGACCCCGTTATCTCGATCACATCAATAACCTCGACCCCGTTATCTCGAACATATTAACAGCCTCGACCCCGTTATCTCAAAACATATATCAATAGCCTCGACCCCGTCATCTCAAACATATTAACAGCCTCGATCCCGTTATTTCGAACATATATCAACAGCCTCGACCCCGTCATCTCAAAGATATTAACAGCCACGACCACGTTATCTCGAACATATCAACAGCCTCGATCCCGTCATCTCAAACGTATTAACAACCTCGACCACGTTATCTCGAACATATCAACAGCCTCGAACCCGTCATCTCAAACATATGAACAGCCTCGACCCCGTCATCTCAAACATATTAACAGCCTCGACCCCGTCATCTCAAACATATTAACAGCCTCGACCCCGTCATCTCAAACATATGAACAGCCTCGACCACGTTATCTCGAACATATCAACAGCCTCGACCACATTATCTCGAACATATCAACAGCCTCGACCACGTCATCTCAAACATATTAACAGCATCGACCACGTTATCTCGAACATATCAACAGCCTCGACCCCGTTATGTCGAACATATATCAACAGCCTCGACCCCGTCATCTCAAACATATTAACAACCTCGACCCCGTTATCTCAAACATATCAACAGCCTCGACCCTGTCATCTCAAACATATTAACAGCCTCGACCACGTTATCTCGAACATATCAACAGCCTCGACCCCGTCATCTCAAACATATTAACAACCTCGACCCCGTTATCTCGAACATATCAACAGCCTCGACCCTGTCATCTCAAACATATTAACAGCCTTGACCACGTTATGTCGAACATATCAACAGCCTCGACCCCGTCATCTCAAATATATCAACAGCCTCGACCCTGTCATCTCAAACATATTAACAGCCTTGACCACGTTATGTCGAACATATCAACAGCCTCGACCCCGTCATCTCAAACATATCAACAGCCTCGACCCTGTCATCTCAAACATATTAACAGCCTTGACCACGTTATGTCGAACATATCAACAGCCTCGACCACGTTATCTCGAACATATCAACAGCCTCGACCACGTTATCTCAAACATATATCAACAGCCTCGACCCCGTCATCTCAAACATATCAACAGCCTCGACCCCGTTATCTCAAAAATATTAACAGCCTCGACCACGTTATCTCGAACATATCAACAGCCTCGACCCCGTTATGTCGAACATATCAACAGCCTCGACCCCGTCATCTCAAACATATCAACAACCTCGACCCCATTATCTCAAACATATCAACAGCCTCGACCCTGTCATCTCAAACATATTAACAGCCTCGACCACGTTATCTCGAACATATCAGCAGCCTCGACCCCGTCATCTCAAACACATCAACAGCCTCGACCACGTCATCTCAAACACATCAACAGCCTCGACCATGTTATCTCGAACATATCAACAGCCTCGACCCTGTTATCTCAAACATATCAACAGCTTTGACCACGTTATCTCAAACACATCAACAGCCTAGACCCCGTTATCTCAAACACATCAATAGCCTCGACCCCGTTATCTCAAACATATCAACAGCCTCGACCCCGTTATCTCAAACATATCAACAGCCTCGACCACGTTATCTCAAACACATCAACAGCCTAGACCCCGTTATCTTAAACATATTAACAGCCTCGACCCCGTTATCTCGAACATATATCAACAGCCTCAACCCCGTCATCTCAAACATATTAACAACCTCGACCCCGTTATCTCAAACATATCAACAGCCTCGATCCTGTCATCTCAAACATATTAACAGCCTCGACCCCGTTATGTCGAACATATATCAACAGCCTCGACCCCGTCATCTCAAACATATTAACAACCTCGACCCCGTTATCTCGAACATAACAACAGCCTCGACCCTGTCATCTCAAACATATTAACAACCTTGACCACGTTATGTCGAACATATCAACAGCCTCGACCCCGTCATCTCAAACATATCAACAGCCTCGACCACATTATCTCGAACAGATCAACAGCCTCGACCCCGTTATCTCAAACATATATCAACAGCCTCGACCCCGTCATCTCAAACATATTAACAGCCTCGACCCCGTTATCTCAAAAATATTAACAGCCTCGACCACGTTATCTCGAACATATCAACAGCCTCGACTCCGTTATGTCGAACATATATCAACAGCCTCGACCCCGTCATCTCAAACATATTAACAACCTCAACCCCGTTATCTCAAACATATCAACAGCCTCGACCCTGTCATCTCAAACATATTAACAGCCTCGACCACGTTATCTCGAACATATCAGCAGCCTCGACCCCGTCATCTCAAGCATATTAACAACCTCGACCCCGTTATCTCAAACACATCAACAGGCTAGACGCCGTTATCTCAAACATATCAACAGCCTCGACCCCGTTATCTCAAACATATCAACAGCTTTGACCACGTTATCTCAAACACATCAACAGCCTAGACCCCGTTATCCCAAACACATCAATAGCCTCGACCACGTTATCTCGAACATATATCAACAGCCTCGACCCCGTCATCTCAAACATATTAACAGCCTCGACCCCGTCATCTCAAACATATTAACAACCTCGACCCCGTTATCTCGAACATACCAACAGCCTCGACCCTGTCATCTCAAACATATTAACAACCTTGACCACGTTATGTCGAACATATCAACAGCCTCGACCCCGTCATCTCAAACATATCAACAGCCTCGACCACATTATCTCGAACAGATCAACAGCCTCGACCCCGTTATCTCAAACATATATCAACAGCCTCGACCCCGTCATCTCAAACATATTAACAGCCTCGACCCCGTTATCTCAAAAATATTAACAGCCTCGACCACGTTATCTCGAACATATCAACAGCCTCGACTCCGTTATGTCGAACATATATCAACAGCCTCGACCCCGTCATCTCAAACATATTAACAACCTCAACCCCGTTATCTCAAACATATCAACAGCCTCGACCCTGTCATCTCAAACATATTAACAGCCTCGACCACGTTATCTCGAACATATCAGCAGCCTCGACCCCGTCATCTCAAACATATTAACAACCTCGACCCCGTTATCTCAAACATATCAACAGCCTCGACCCTGTCATCTCAAACATATCAACAGCCTCGACCCTGTCATCTCAAACATATTAACAGCCTCGACCACGTTATCTCGAACATATCAGCAGCCTCGACCCCGGCATCTCAAACACATCAACAGCTTCGATTCCGTCATCTCAAACACATCAACAGCCTCGACCCCGTCATCTTAAACACATCAACAGCCTCGACCCCGTCATCTCAAACATATTAACAACCTCGACCACGTTATCTCAAACACATCAACAGGCTAGACCCCGTTATCTCAAACATATCAACAGCCTCGACCCCGTTATCTCAAACATATCAACAGCTTTGACCACGTTATCTCAAACACATCAACAGCCTAGACCCCGTTATCCCAAACACATCAATAGCCTCGACCACGTTATCTCAAACACATCAACAGCCTAGACCCCGGTATCTCAAACATATCGACAGCCTCGACCCCGTTATCTCAAACACATCAACAGCCTCGACCACGTTATCTCAAACACATCAAGAGTTTCGACCACGTTATCTCGAACACATCAACAGCCTCGACCCCGTTATCACAAACATATCAACAGCCTCCACCACGTTATCTCAAACACATCAACAGCCTAGACCCCGTTATCTTAAACACATCAACAGCCTCGACCACGTTATCTCGAGCACATCAACAGCCTAGACCCCGTTATCTCAAACACATCAACAGCCTCGACCACGTTATCTCGAACACATCAACAGCCTAGACCCCGTTAGTGCGAACATACCAACAGCCTCGACCCCGTTAGTGCGATTAAGAGGTTTAGAAGAAGGGGGAATTAAGAGTTTTATAAGACGATAAAGAGAAAAAGGAAGAGGATTTAGATGTTTAGAAGAGGATTAAGAGGAAATGGAAGAGGATTACAAGTTTTAGAAGAGGATTGACAGGTTTACAAGAGGTTTACGAGGAGGAGGAAGATGATTAAGAGATTTAGAATAGGATTAAGAAGAAGAAGAGGTTTAAGAGGTTTAGAAGAGGAATAAGAGGAAAAGAAAGACGTTTAAGAGGTTTAGAAGAGGATTACCAGTTTTAGAAGAGGATTAAGAGGTGTACAAAAAGTTTACGAGGAAGAGGAAGAGAATTAAGAGATTTAGAAGAGGACTAAGAAGAAATGAAAGAGGGTTACGAGTTTTAGATAACCATTAAGAGGTTTACAAGAGATTTACGAGGAGAGGAAAGAGGATTAAGAGATTTAGAAGAGGATTAAGAGGAAAAGGAAGAGGATTAAGAGGTTTAGAAGAGGATTAAGAGAAAAAAGAAGAGGATTAAGAGGTTTAAAGAAGGATTAAGAGGAAATGGGAAGGATTATGAGTTTTAGAAGAGGATTGAGAGGTTTACGAGAGGTTTACGAGGAGGAGGAAGAGGATTAAGAGATTTAGAAGAGGATTAAGAGAAAGAAGAGGAGGATTTCGAGGTTTACCGTGGTGTATCCTCGGGCCTCGCTATTTATTATTATTGTTGTTTTTATCACAATGAAAACCCATACTTAACTGAAAGTTCTGAAAGCAAAGAAAACATCATTCCTGTAGATCATGTAGAAAGTAGTGACTGATGGTCGAAAGCTATGAGAAAATAGCCAAACACACGCACCCAAGACGGTCCAGCGTTGTCGCGTTCCCAGTCTCCCTTAACACACACTTCCCCACCAGCAGCACGGCCTTGACTTTCTCCTGCCCAGCTGTATCGGGTGCGTCATCGTCCCGGTACTTCTCGGCGGCTTTCGCGCAGCTTTCTTTCTCCATGCTGTCTTCATACACCTCGTCCTCTATTTTGCCTGATGTGGCTTTTGTTGCTGCTTCTTCTGTTGTTATTGTGGTATTTGGAGTAGTGATGGGTAGAGGTGATGGGTGAGAAAGGTGGTAGCGGTGGTGGTTGGGGAACTAGAAGGGGCAAGGAGGTGGGAGGGACAAGGAGGTGTGGGTGATGATAAAACTCTAGGTGCCGTCGTCACAATGTAAGGCTTCCTCGTGCTGACACTAAGCCCGACATCATTTATGTAACATCTCTTCCCTCTTTCTTGCCTTTCTTTATTTATGTCCTCCCTTCCTTTTACTCTTCACTGTGCCGGGTTTATTCGCTTTATTATAACGTATTCAGGTTTTTATTTTGGTATGAGATTCTACATCGATCCTGAAAATATATATGAAAAATTTTAATTCTTTGAGTAATTAGTATGATTTATAGTTCCCTCCCTAGTCATCAGTTAAAAATGAAAGCTTACATACATACAAAAAAGTTAAATCTATCACAATTAACTGCCACGGCTTCCTTTTCTCTTGTGTGTGGGCAGTCCAATTGTTAAGTCACCAGCCGCAAAACAAAGCGCTACTCGTGTATAAAAATAAAATAAAAATTTAATTACAATTTTAGCGAGGTTTTCCACGTAACACACTGCCAGCATAGAGACAGACTCAGCCACAACCTCCCATCTCCTCGAACCGTTCTCCCTCACATCCCTTATTGAAACCCTTTTAAAATGTCATAAGTTCTCTAGACCGTAAACCCTTCGCTACTACACCAACACAGCCACTTTGTCTCCTCTCCACCTCCTTTCAACGCTCTTTTTATAGTGTCAGCTAAAGAAAAACAAATGGTGTCGAAGTAATTTGCCAACATAAACAGCCACCACCTCTCCTGCCACACTCTTCTACATTCCTTTTAAGTGTCATATGATTATAGTCAGTCAGTCTACGTGCTCAGCAGGGTACATGATCAAATAGTGAAGAGCAGACTCGTTTACCGATTCTCAAATGCCAACTTTTTTTTTCCAGGCGTTCTTCGGTACTTGTAAAGTGTACACCAGCCTTATCGCATAGCAGTGCAGTACTCACTATATGCTTACACTTTGCATCTACTTTATTTTTTGCAACATCTTTTTTTAAATTATTTTTCTTTTATCAGATTAATAGCTTTCCACGTAGTTTTCATTCACTAAGAGACAGTATTTACGATTCTATCAGTATTTCTAATTTATGGGATCTCGTGACACTCGTAAGTTCAAAGAAATAACAAATGACATTACTACTTTTCGAGTATACTTTATAATATACAAGCTTCTCGCCACAATGTTGAGCTGGAGGTAGGTATAGGAATACATTTGTGTATACGGATGGCCTGGCAAGACGCCAAACACGCACACTTGATAAATATATACTGACTCAGTCGCGGCCACGCACTTGATACCCGCAGCACGGCACGACACACACTAACACATGTACACACTCGCCCACACAGTAGCCTACACACCAACACCACCCTCCCGGCACTCGCGGCAGCGACTCACAAACAACACTCACTGGCCTGGGAACACGACCACGGAACGGAGCACTCATGTTGTGTTCGGTCAGCTTTTTCCCTCCCGTCGGTTTTCTAAATGTACGTGCGTCTTGTACAGCTTCCTTCCGCTGCTACATCTCTGGGATCCAAAAGGAACTGGGTATTGAGATACAGTAGATGGACTGATTATTCTTGGGATTCTTATTAATGAGTAGAAAAATTAATTGTTTAGTTCAGGGCATTTATAATTAGGTGTTCCAAATTGATACCTTGTTCGATACTTGAGCTTTCAGGGAAAACATCCGCCGCCTCGTAAAGTTTTAAAACACTAAATCAGTGATGTTTCACTGATGTTTCAGGAAGCAAACTCGTTTCATATGCATTTTGGAGTGCCACCCTGATTGTTTCTAGGGTGTAGGTGTGGCAACGCTGGGCACGTAACCTGCCGCGCCACCTCGCCCGCCAATCACCACCTGTTATTCCCCCGATACACTTTCCCTTTTACCCCGACCCTCATTCTCCCTCTCCTCCATCATTCATTTCATCTCCTTTAACTCTCATTCTAAGCATCTTCTTTTCTCTCTATTTTATCCATTATATATACCTTCCTTCACGTTTCCTGACCTACATATATTCTTCCTCCCTACCTTTCTTATTCCTTGCCTTCACTTTCTCTTTTCCTTCCTGCTCCTCTTTATTTCCACCTCTCCTCGGTCCTTTCTCCTTCCCAACTTCTAGAGAGACTATAGTCTGTACATTCATATCCTCCTTGTTCGTTGTTCCCTATAGCTGTCTGATCATCTTTGTTTCCTATTCCCTCCGCTATACTTCTCATCCTTCGTCGATCCTTCTGAAGTCCAGTGTCTACCCTCCTTAATTCCTATTCCTACATCACATAGTCATAGATAAATCTTGAACAGTGGAGATTGAAGAGAAAAGAGTGAACGGGATCATACACTATATAGGCAGGGCAGCTTAATTTGGTAGTTGTTAATATATCAGAAAGCAAAACCTTGAATTAAAGAGAAAAAAAAAGTGTGTGTGTGTGTGTGTGTGTGTGTGTGTGTGTGTGTGTGTGTGTGTGTGTTGAGTTCCCATGGAAACAACTATACGTTCGCATGTTTAGCCAAGACATATCAGCTAGCCGGCCATTATCAGCTGCAGACATTATCAGCTCGAGACGAACAACTTACATGTGATAACAAAAGACCACTGATAACCGTATAACTATAATATTTAGTAATAAAAGGATAGAGGCTACGTGTTAATTGTCACGCCGTCTGGAGTGGAAAAGGAGCAATAAGTGTGGCTAACTGCTACAATCAAACAGATCAATCATTTGTCAGAGACACGCCAGTCATCGTCGGCAGAGTTTGCGGCAGCCGATAGATTCGGTTTGTCGATTCCCTTTCCCGACAAAGGCCCATGATTCCTCCGCGGAGAGACAGAATCTTGATGGGTATGGATGGACGGATGGATGGATCAAATATTTGTTATAGTTAGCCTTTCAGTAGAGAAGAAAATAAGAACCATTTCGTAGAAAATGGTTTCTAGGATAGACCTTTTATGTTGTTACATAGAAATCGTACATAGTACTATATACATAGTCCATTGAACTGTACATAGTATATAGTAACTGTACAGAAAGCATGACTTACACAAATATAACATTCTTCATGATGTTTTACATTCAAAGTTCACGTTACACTCAATGAGGAAGGGAAGAAAAGGACTTACAAGAATAAGGAGAAACGGTAAAGGTAGATGAAGAACGAAAGGAGGAGGAAAGAGAGGAGAGGCGGAGAAGAGAGAAGGAATGAGAAAAAAAAGTGGAGAACGAAGGGAAGAGAGCAAGCCGAGGATAAGGGAAAGGGAAATGTGAAAAGGTAATGGATATCGAGGTGGAAGAGGAAGAAAAGAGAAAAGAGGATTAGGGAATTAAGGCAAACGAAGGAAATAGTAAAAATCCCAGAATATTTTATCGAGGACAAAGTGTTCTCTGTTTCTTTTATATGAATATTGTTTTTATGTTCAGTAAGGTAATGTCACTTTTCATTATGCTATTGAGCAAAAGAACAATTATTTTTGTAATGCATAAAGAACTTTTATGTTCAGAAAGGTAATTTCACTTTCACTTGTGAGTATATATATATATATATATATATATATATATATATATATATATATATATATATATATATATATATATATATATATATATATATATATATATAGCATGTTTGTGTGTCGCTACCACACCCGAGTGGCTGCCGCTGCTGATACCCAGTCCCCTGTCAGCGATGGAGAGTAAATTGAAAATTGCCATCTATAACTGTCAGGGAATCAAGAGCAGTGAGCCCTATATCAAAGACCTATTAGGCCAGGTCGATATCCTGGTCTTGCAGGAAACGTGGCTGTGCGGGGATGAACTGCACAGGCCAAACACTTTTCACAAGGACTTTGTGTCGTTCTCTACGACAGGCGTAGACGACACTCTGGCCCTGAGGAGGGGGAGACCTTACGGAGGGCTCACCTTTCTGTGGCATAAAAACCTCAGTAAGCACATCCGGGTGAGTGGTGCTCAGGACCCCCGAGTCCTGAGCTTTACTTACAAGGATGACAGGCTTTCCCTCCTCCTGGTGAATGTGTATATCACTACCAACATCAGGGAGAACAAGGATGACCAAGCCATGTGTTTAGGGACACTTGACTCGTTGGTGGACAGTGCCCAAGAGCAGCATGTTTGTGTGTTGGGGGATTCAGTGCTGCTCCTGGCACCCCCTTCTTCAGTGACCTACAACACATGTGTGAGGACCGGGACGTGGTGGTGGCCGAGGTGAGGACGCTCCCCCCAACGAGCTACACTCACGTCAACATGGGGTGCCTCTCTCGCACCTGGCTTGACCATGTAGTACTATCACCATGTCTGCACAGTGCGTTGGATGGGTACACAATTCTATACGACAGTGTCTCCTCTGACCATTTTCCTCTCTTATTTGGGCTAAAGATTAATGGGCTTCCTGCCTTGACACAAGTCAGGCAAGATAGGCTGGCTAGGGTTAAGTGGGATCTTCGGGACACAAGGAAAAGAGAGGAGTATGGTCGGGTGGTAATAGAGTTGCTGAGAAACATTGCCATTGATCCTGTCAGGTTATGCTGCTTCCAGAGTGCTTGTCTCATCAGCGGGCATCATGACGCTATCGATAGGCTGCATCAGTCGTTGGTGGGGTGCATGGTGAGTGCTGGTGAGAGAGTATTCGGTACGTGCAGGAGGAGATGGAGGCAGATTCCTGGCTGGAATGAGGTGGTGCGGGAGGCGCCCGGTGTTGCCAGGGAGTCCTTCCTGGAGTGGAGGGCCGAGGGCAGTCCACGCTGGGGTCCTCTGGCAGAGAGGATGAGGCGCACCAGGGCCAGATTCAAGCTCTGCCTCCGGTGGTGCAGGGCTCAGGAGGAGCAGCTCCGAGCTCAGGCGCTGGCTGCCCAGCTGGCTGGCGGTGACGCAGCCGGCTTCTGGCGCTGCCTACGAGCACTGTCGCCGGACTCTCACACGCTCCCCTTACGTGTGGATCAGGCCGTGGGGGAGAAGGACATTGCCACCATGTGGGGTGACCACTTCGAGGGTACCCTGAACTGTGTGGCAGACGTGGAGAGGGAGAGGGCCCTCCGGAGCGAGCTGTGCGGGGTGACGCTGGAGGGCTTTGGCAGTGTCGACCACAGTGAGCTGAGGGACATATTGCAGACGCTCTCCAACAGCGAGGCGCTGGGCGTTGATGGGCTTCCTTCTGGCGCCTTTAGGTATGCACCTCCCAGCCTGGTCTCTTGGTTCTGCCTCTTTATCAATGCCTGCATCTGCCATAAATAGATACCCTCTCAGGTCTTGGCAGTGCAAATAGTTCCCTTGCTAAAGAGTAAGGTTAAAAACCCTGCTCCCTCTAGCAACTATAGGCCCATTGCCATTGCGACTGCCTTGTCAAAAGTGATTGAGAAAGCAGTGCTGCACCGCCTAGAGGCCTACCTGAACACGCTGGAGAAACAGTTTAGTTACAAAAAAGGCCACGGCACTGAGGTGTGAGTGTGGACGTTGAAGAATATCATTGAGTACTACACTTCCAGGGGCTCCCCCTCTACCTTTGCTTCCTTGACGCCAGCAAGGCCTTTGACAGAGTGAACTACTGGAACCTGTTTCATAAACTGCTTGTAAAGGGAACTCTTGGGTACATTGTCAAGCCCCTAATGTACTGGTACACTACCCAGGAATTTGCTGTAATTTGCCATTTAAGACAGCCAATGGTATTCGTCAGGGAGGGATCCCGTCTCCCAACCTGTACAACGTCTACACAGATGATCACACTGCCGCTCTGCGTGACACAGGCACAGGCTGCCACTTACATGATAGGTGCATCCACTCGCTGAGTTATGCTGATGACATGGTACTGATGGCGCCCACAGTGGAGGCTCTGCAGGACCTTATTGGAGTGTGTCAGGCGTATGCTGCCACGCATGATATTGTTTACAACACCACCAAGACAGAGTGCATGGTAGTGCCGCCGCCCCACTCCAGGGTGGACTACCAGACATCAGCGTGGCTAAGTGGGAGTGCACTTACATTTGTGGATAGATTCACATACCTCGGCCATGTCAACAACAGGGAACGGACCGATGATGATGATATCAAAAAGCAGACCACCAAGCTCACAGTCACCGGCAACGCGCTGCTGAGGAAATTCTCCTTCTGCAGCACGGAGATGAAGCTGGAGTTATTCAGGAGCCACTGCTACTCTCTCTACTGCAACTCTCTGTGGCCGCGGTATAGGGCTGCCTCCATGAACCGTCTTAGGATCTGTCATAACGACATCCTCAAGTGGCTTCTGGGGCTTCATAGATGAACTAACTCATCCGTGGCCTTCACCGGGCACGGAATGAACTGTCTGGTTGTGCTGCGACGCCACGCCGCGTACAGTATGAAGAGTAGAGTGGAACAATCTGGGAACTTCATCATCACCTTCGTCATACAGAGCTAGGCCTATGTATGTGGATCTATGCGGCGGGAGTGGCTGGGCCTTCTGTTCGTGTAAAATGTGCATAAGTGTGCCGTGCACACGCATATATAATTTTAAGCTGTCATCTATTTAAGTGTATATGTATCTCCGTTGATCTCGTTCGTTTACGTGTTCTGTTTATATATATATATATATATATATATATATATATATATATATATATATATATATATATATATATATATATATATATATATATATATATATATATATATATATATATGGGGAGGCGGTGGCTGAGTCGAGAGAGTGTGGGCGCCGCGGTCTGGAGGTCGCGAGTTCGATCCCGCCTGGTGCCACCAAGCTGGGATTTTTCAGCCGCCGCCGAGTGGCTTAAAACTACCCACATGCTGTCCAGAAGACCACCTATCAACCCGGACTCTAGATTCTAGGATTAAAGATGAGCTCCGGGAGGGCAGCATGAGCCAATGCAAGATGGCGCCACTATAAAACACTCGCCTGCGCCAGAACGGGCTGGGCCGACCATCAGGCCCCACCGGGAAGAAGCCTACCGGCGCAATAGGCCGCGACGTAAAAAAAAAAAAATATATATATATATATATATATATATATATATATATATATATATATATATATATATATATATATATATATATATTACTTATCATCTGAATTTCCCTCTGCTGGAATGCATTCTTTCTGAATACTTCTTGACAATATACCTTGGCAGGGAAAAAAAATATTACATGGGACCAAGTTGTGATGTAAATTTACCTTAAGTGGCGCTGATCTTCATTTTTTTTTTTTTTTTTCCTCATTAGCAATCCTGATCATCGAGATGGGTCCAAGATTATGTGTGTTATGTGTGTGTGTGTATGTGTGTGTGTGTGTGTGTGTGTGTGTGTGTGTGTGTGTGTGTGTGTGTGTGTGTGTGTGTGTGTGTGTGTGTGTGTGTGTGTGTGTGTTAAAAATGTTACCCATTTAATTTTCGTTTTCTATGTAAGTTTGGCAAGTATTGAAACCGTAGACTAATCAATTTTTCATTCATTTTTCATACATATTGCAGAGATATGCCAGTCCTCGTCGACAGACCGACTTGTTCGGCTAGGCTGACATCAGTTGATAGAGTCAGTCTGTCGGCACCTTCCCCTTCCTTTCATGAGCCTGTAGTCCCTCCTCGAAAGGACGTACGCGCCTGACCCTCACGAGCTCTATTATATAGCCCATGGCCCCCCCTCGAGGTGGCGACAAATACTATATAAAAAAAAATACATAATGCAATTTCCATGTGGCAGTGAAAAAGTATTTAAAATTCATGTGATAACTTTACTGCTTCTAATCTTTCTACTATTATTACTGATGTTTTACTGCAAAGGATGCACTCACAGAAAACATTTATACATCTATCCATGATATAATGCAGGATAAAAAGGCGTTTTTATTAGCCTTTTTTTTTTCATTTATATTATTGTGTGTCATGAGGTCATGAGGCAAGCCAGTCCTTGTTAACAGACCGACTAGCATGCTCGGTGTCATCCGATGAGTCTATCTGGCGGCTTCCTCCCCATGGGCCGTCTCCCTCATAAGGTCCATGCATGGTCTCATAACGGAGGGTAAGATTTAAGACAACTTCTTTATGTGTCAGATACACGTCAGTCCTCGTCGACAGACCAGCTTGGTCGGCGTAAGCCAATAAAGATGGTCTATGGGCATCTTCTTAATTCTTGGGTTGTCAACCGACAAAGATATGTGTGGGCGGTTTTTTTTTTTTTTTTTTTTTTTTTTAGTAGTAGTAGTAGTATAGCAAGGGATCGAGACAGCTGAAGGACATGAAATAAAATCAGGAACAAAAAGTCCGCTAGGCTCTGCTAAAAAAAAAAAAAAAAAAAAAAAACGATCGATAGGCCAAAAGAGAGGGCAGTTTCGCGTGGAGGGGTAAATGTCTTGATACTCTCTCTTGAAAGAGTTCAAGTCGTAGGCAGGAGGAAATACAAACAATTAGTTTACTAGCGAAAGGGATAAAAGAATCAAGATGCTGGTTGACTCCTGTATAAGGGATTTGGACTAAATGGGGATGAGCAAGAGTGGAAAGTCGTGTGCAGCGGGGCCGTAGGGCGGTGAGAGGCATACAGTTAGCAAGTTTAGAAGATCAGTCAGCGTGAAAATATATCGATAGAAAATAGAAAGAGATGCAACACTCCGGCGGAATTTAATAGGTAGAAGGCTGATAATACGACCATAAATCAACCCCTTTGACTGTCAAACATCTTTGGCCATTTTCTGCTACCATAAAAATTTAAGTTTTTTTTCTGGAAGGAAAGGGAAGGTGTTGGAAGATGAAATTGTTGGAAACTGGCAAGGGGTCAGGATAGGTACATCTTCATCAGCCCCTTCGCATATTTTATGTGTCAATCCTGTATTTCTTTCAATAATATAATAGCAAATGATCCAGAAGTTATAAGAAAATTTATTTGATCTAATATGAATCGACAAAAGATTTTTAAGTAAATGATTAAAAATGTTCTTAAAGACTTTGGGGTTTGTATCATGATTTTTCATACTCGCCGGGTCAACACACCTGCTTGATTAACTCAGCAGGTAGTCTTTTGCTATACCTCCGATGGGGCTCGATCTCTTTTCTAACGGCTCCTTGCATTGACGGGATGGTAGCGAAGGGCAGAGAAGTGCTAGCAGAGGGCACGTGTGGACTCCGGTGTGGCCTCGAATTCCGTCCCTCTGTCGGGATGTGTCCCAAATTGAACTGCACATGCGCGGTCGCTGCTACATTGTCCATTTTATTCACTGCATTGTCTTTCAATAGCTTATATTAAGCTTACCTTTGATCTTATGCTAGTTTTCATGAAAATTTTTGCCAAATTCAAGGCTGACATAGTCCCCGTAGCTCAGCTACTACTGAATGGAGAGCATCCCATAAACCTGACCTACAATCAGAGGAAAACTCTGAGGAGACAGAAGGACAATCATAAGATCAAAGGTAAGCTTAGTGTAAGTAGTTAGAAGACAGTGCAGTGAATGAAATGGACAAAATAGCAAAGCTCGCGCATGCGCAGTTCAGTTTTGGACATTTCCCAACAAATGGACGGAATTCGACGCCACACCGGGCTGACTGCATGGAGGGGTTTAAACCCGGGCCACCAGGGATGCCGATCGTATCACTCACGCTATGTACGCAATTATACCTATATATTTCCCATTCAATCAACCAATTTATATGTGATTATACATCGAAAAATATGTATAATCACACTAAAATGTGTAAAATATTTCATTTATCAAGATTTCCATGTAGAGGTGTTTGTAAAAGCTACCAACCCAACCCCTAGGAAGGGAAGGGGTCGGGGTCAACTTCTAGTGCCCAACAGAAAGGGGACATCATGAGAAGGGGAAGGGGAAGGTGGTGGGGGAGATTTACGGTACGGCCGTTTGAGTCCACTCTATCCAATAGAGTTGTGTGTGTGGAGCCACCACTCACATGAGATGCATACTCCATAAGAGGGTGGATAAGTCCCCTGTATATGGGCAGCATCTGAGAGGGAGGAAAGAACTGACGGAGACGATACAGAACGCCTGATCTCGGGGGAACTAATATAGTGAGAGAGGAGACATGAAAGTTCCGTTTTTTTTTTTTTTTTATTAAAACAACTCAACACTTTAGAATGCCAAAGCCCTAGTCACAACAACTAAGGCTATATATGGCAGCGTACATATTACATACAAAAATACAATAATACACGTACTGTAATACACACCACAATATACGACTCGTTACTGCTGCCGGGAGAGCTACTTATTCATCCTACACTCGAAAGTATGAAGTGAGGCGGAGCTGTGCAGGTTTGTGTTGAGTACCAGCTGGTTACATAGGCGACTGTACCGTGGCAGGAATGAGCGTAGACAATGCTTAATTCTGCTGAACGGTACAGTTATCTTGTACGGGTGCTCCGTATTGTGTGTAGATCGCGTGGCATGTGCTGAAGGCGCCGGTCCAGAGAGACGCAGGTGTGCATTGCTTGGACCTTGTATATAACGCACAGGCCGCCACATCCCGTCTGTGCTGCAGTGGCTGGAAGGTGTCCGGTCCTGTGTCCTGGGTCCTGTCCCGCACCATCCTTTGGGCTCTAGTCTGAACCCTGCCCAGGTTGGCTATAGGTGCGATGGAGGGCAGGAGAAATAGCATTTTAAGGGATGTATACTCCATGACGGGGAAAATCTGGGCTATGTAGAGCGTGTACACTCCTCGTGCATCCAGCACTTTCCCTACACGCCTGATGCACCTCAGCTTGTATGTCGCGTCCCTGGCGACCTTCCTTGTGTGGTTGCTGAAGGTGAGGCCCGCGTCGAACTCCACACCCAGGATGTTGGTGGAGCTTTGGGGAGTTAGCCTTCTGCCCTCAAGAAAGATGGCAGGCTGTGAGTGAGGCGTGTTGGCTGACCCTCGTCTCCTGGATATGTGGAGGAGCTGAGTTTTATCCGGGGCGAGGGTGACCTACCAGCGCCTTCCCCAGGAGACGATGGTGTACAGCGCCCAGTTAATTCGGTTTATGGTCGTCTGGCCGTCAGTCCTGTCACAGACGAAGGTGAGGGTGCAGTCGTCTGCATTGGCGTGTGCCTCAGGGATAAGCTGCAAGATGTCATTGAAGTAGACAGTCCACAGCATGCGGCCGAGGACACTACCCTGAGGCACACCAACCCTGACAGGGTGCAGGTTGGAAGTGTGACCGCTCACTACTGTGCTGGAGGTTCTCTCACAGAGGTAGCCCGGCAGAAGCTGCAGCAGGCCGCCACACACCCCTAGGCTCCTGAGCTTGGTCACGATGACTCGGTGCCACACCCTGTCAAAGGCTCCGGCGATGTCCAGGGCGACGACGTACACGTCACTACCACCATCCAGCGCCGTGTTCCACGCAGCCGACAGCAGGAGGAGTAGGTCAGCAGCACATCTCCCTTCTCCAAACCCAAACTGTTTGGGACTTAGAAAGTGGTAGGCTTCCAGGAAGGAAGTAATCTTTGAGGCAATGTTGGACTCGAAGATTTTACCTACCACAGACAGA
The DNA here is from genome assembly GCF_024679095.1 of Eriocheir sinensis. Taxonomy (NCBI): domain Eukaryota; kingdom Metazoa; phylum Arthropoda; class Malacostraca; order Decapoda; family Varunidae; genus Eriocheir; species Eriocheir sinensis. Next base: position 19,518,217 of record NC_066529.1, on the reverse strand, counting down.
AGGGAGACTGGCCTGTAGTTGATGGGATCCGCCCTGCTGTTCTTCTTGTAAATGGGGATGACCCTTGCCTCCTTCCACTGTGAGGGCCACGTCCTCGAGGAGAGGCACCTCCTAAGCAGCAGAGTAAGTGGTGCCGATAGCTCTGCTGCACACCCCAACAGGTGGAAGCTGATGTTGTCAAGGCCGAGGGCCTTCTTAGTGTCCACCCGGAGGAGTTGCTTCTCCACCTCTGCATGCTGCATTGGGAGGCATTCAAGGGTCGCCCTCGTCCTGGCTGGGATCCTTGGTGGAGTACGTGCGATGTGGCTCAGGCACCTGCAATTTGCTGGAGAAGTGGGCAGCCAACTGCTAAGCCTTGTCTCTCCTTCATCGTGAGTCCCCTGGCCGATGCGGTGAGTGGCGGGATGGCGTCGTCGGAGACAAAGTTTTGCTGCTGCTTAACACTGCTCCACCACTCTTTACTGCCTACATTCTGGCCGGACAGCTAGTCTTTTAGGGAGCTCTTCCATTGACGAATTGCTTCCTTCTGCACCCTTTTCATTCTTTTACAAACTGTCTTGTGTGCCTGTTATGTGTGTTGTGAGGGGTGCGATTAGTACGTTGCCAGGCCCTCTACTCCTCCTCAGTTGCATTTCTGCAGTGAGAGCCAAACCAAGGCTAATCTCTTGGCTTGGATTTGTAAGACTTGCAGCGAACAAATCTATTCTGGCAGGACAGCAGGAGGTCGTTGAACGTTTGGACTTGTTCGTCGATGCTCCCCCTGGGCAGGCCTGTCCAGTCGATGGTGGCTAGCTCTACCCTGAGCCTGTCCCAGTCTGCCCGTCGCCAGAGCCAGCTGGAGCGGCTGACCCCCACGTCCTAGTCGACTGCTAATTTGACAGTCGTGAGGACGGCGAAGTGATCCGAGGAGCCAACTTAGCCCGTTGGAAGGCAGGTGACGACACTCGCGGGAAGATCGGTTAGGATGGGGTTAAGGGAGGACCCTGATGTGGGGGAGGGGGGAGGGAACCTTACGTGGTTGGTAAGCACGTATTCAGACAGCAGTTCATCGAACGTCCTGGCGACAAGATGTTGGTTCATGTCGCCAAGAAAAATTACTCGTTTACAAGAGTTTTGTTGCATGAGCGCGATTAGGTTGATATGTAGGAAGAAGAGCGGCTCCTTACCTTGCCACTGAGGTCGGTAGCACACACAAAACAGGATGACATCGCTTCCACGCGTCCACAACTTGAAGAATATCAGCTCCAGGTGATCCGGCATGATGACGTCAACAGTTTTGAACTGGAGCATCCTGCGGAAACATTCAGCAACACCACGAACGGTTCCGCGGTTCCTGTCTCGCCGGTACCATCTGGTGTACCCTCGTATTTGGCCGAAATTTTCAGGAACTGTTGCATTTAGGAATGTTTTGACCATGGTGATAATGTCAGGGTTACGTGGGAGCACGTGGCGGTGGGTGAGGTCTCCTATATGTTTGTTTGGAGCCCCCTGACGTTTGCTGACACAATAGTTAGTTTATCGTATGTGTTGTTGCCCTCCATTATTCCACCGGTAGTAGGCCTGAGGGCACTGTGGGCCAGTGGGGCTGAACAGACAAGAGAAAGAGCGGGGAGAGGAGAGTGGTTAGCCACAGGCCCGAGGATCCGGCTCAGGGAGCTGAACAGGAGGTCCTGTATGTGTACCTGCTCCTCCACAATTTTTCATTAAAGAAATTCTCCTGTCTCTCTTGACTGAGGCGGGAGCGACACTCTTGGGAGGAGTGTGCAAGGCGTCTGCAGTATTCACACTTCAAGCTCTTATAGCATTTTTATAGCAGCTCTCCTCAGAGTGGCCTCGCTTCCTGCAGAAGCCACTGTAGCTCCTGCTGTCTGTCCTTGTTGCAGCTCCTGCCGTGTCAGGCGGAGCGGGTTGGGGACTTGAGCTGGATGTTGGGCTTGGTGTGGGCGTGGGTGTGAGAATGACTGCCTCTCCCTGCGCAAGTCGTGAGGCACGGCCGCGTCGGCGATGGTGAGCTCTGGTTTGCCTGTTGGTTTAATTCAGCAGTGGTGGATGAGGTTGGGAAAGATGTCGTGAGGGGTGTTATATTTGTAGTGGTTGTAGTAGGTGTAGTAGTGTTGAGTGATGGGGCAATGGTCGTGGTGGTGGGGATGGTGAAACTAGTGGTGGTGGTGGTATTGTTAGTGGTGGGGAGAGCTTAAGTTGGATGTGTGGTGTGGTTCAGAAGGTGGTGAGTAGAGGGGGGAGGTGCTTGTAGGGTCGGTAAGGATAACGGTATTTGCACAGGCAGGTGTGGCGGCGTCTTGAGAAACCGATGCGGTAGTGGGGAGAATGGAGTTCGCAGAGGAAGGTGGGGCTGCGTCTTGTGTGCCCTTGGTGGGCTGGGTGCTGCTCTCAGCGGTCTCAGTTGGGTGCGGCTCACTAAGTGTTGTCAGGGTGAGCTGGATCGTCTGGACGGGTGCAGCAGTCGCTAGAGGGTTGGGCTTTTTAGAGCTCCACCATGTGCGAAAGGCCTGTTTGGAGTGGAAGCACTGTTGCCACTCTATGTTTATTCTTTCAGCACGGGCGGTACGCCGGTACAGGCGATGGGCCTCGTGTCTAGCTCCTCCACGCTGGCCTTGGTTGCTGTGATTTTGTCAATGAAATTGAGATTGGAGATGACAGTGTCACGTTTCTCAGCTAGGTAGTGGGGGGAGGGATCGTACGACCTCAGGGGAGCCCTCGTCTTTTTCAGCTCTGCCTTGACGCTCTTTATTTTGATAAGTTCCCGTGGCTCCAGCGGTAGTAGCTCGTCCTCGTCCTCGTCGCTGGATTCGTCATCACCGTAGTGATACTGACTTGTGTCTGGCAGGTGGGACATGTCCTGGGCTTTTCCCAGGGAACTGACTTCATTACAGTTGAATGTGATGAAGGCTCCGAGGCAATGGCAGTGGCAGATGTTGGGGCAGCCTGCACTCACACAGTTGACATTGGGTTTGTCGATGATCGTTTTACCACAGACACCACACCACTGCCGGAGAGCGTATCCCAGTCAACTGACGGGGCGGCGATGAGCGTATGTTCCCGCTCACTGACGGACATTGTTCTTTTGACGAGAGTTTGTCGTTTGGTGTGTTCGGGTTTGAACACCACATGGTATCGTCACCGAGGGAGCGGGAAAGGGTGGGGCGGCGGTTAAGGTCACCGAGAGAGCGGGGAAGGGTGGGGCGGCTGCTAAAGGTCACTAATCCTCAGACAGGTCGAATCAGGTCACAGTATAAAGCCTCGGTCACACATTCACGTATCAAGCCCACGTATGCTCACGTATGTGATTTTTTGGCCCATACGTGGCCATACGCGGGGTTTGTTGCCGCGATCAACTGGATACGTATCAGGGGCCGATGCACGTAAAGCTTGCACGGTCAGCATAGGGACGCCATAACGTAAGAACGAGGTAATGCGTATTAAGCCTACGCACTACGCAAGCATGACGTGACGCTTACCCAAATTGCCACGACAAGAGGCCACACCCCCATACACTTAACCAAGCTCACGCAGTATGTGGTTTACTGTCAATTTTGGTAGACATTTTATTTCATATACATTTACTGCCAATTATACTCTTAAACTACCACCTGAAATTATCATTTCCTCACTTGAATAGGACTGTGACGTCACCCACGGCATTTAAAATGACTGATAATTCTGAAGCGGAGTGGGTTATAAATTGTTTTATTCACTCGGTGGTACTAAATTAGCATCAGAATGACGTAAATCTACAGACAAAAAAACACCCTTGTGACGAGGGATTATCGCCTCAACCAATGCTTTTATTACGGTTACATAAGACATATTGATTTCATCGAGATCAAGCGACAAGGCTTATCAGTAATGAGCCATTGGTAACTCACTCCTTCACACAGAGCATGTGTACACAGGGCTACCACCCGGGGAGTCGGTGGCTGAACGGATAGCAAGACGGCCCCGCGTTCAGGAGGACGCGAGTTCAATCCCCGACCGGTGCAACCAAGCTGGGATTTTTCAGCCGCCGCTGAGTGGCTTAAAACTACCCACATGCTGTCCAGAAGACCACCTATCAGCCCGGACTCTAGAGTTTAGGATTATAGATGAGCTCCGGGAGGGCCAATGTCAATGCAAGATGGTGCCACTATAAACACTCGCCTGCGCCAGAACGGGCTGGGCCGACCATCAGGCCCCACCGGGAAGAAGCCTTGGACAGACCATCAGGAATCCAGGATCTAATTGGGAAGAAGCCTACCGGCGCAATAGGCCAAGACTTATAAAAAAAAAAAAAAAACAGGGAGAAACGCTCTGACGTCACACACAGCCGCACTCGGAAGCGCAAATTTAGAGCCAGCGTTTGGGGGTGACGATATTACATGTCCGAAGGATATTTTTACCTCGAGTGTACCTTTGTTTGTTTCTCCAGCCTTGGTACCATATCTTACAGATTAACGAGGAAGAGGAAGAGGATTAAGAGATCTAGAAGAGAATTAAGAAGAAAAGGAAGAGGATTAAAAAGTTTAGAAGAGGATTAAAGGGAAAAATAAGAGGATTAAGAGGTTTAGTAGAGGATTAAGAGAAAATGGAAGAGGATTACGAGTTTCAGAAGAGGATTAAGAGGTTTACTAGGAGGCGGAAGAGGATTATGAGATTTAAAAGAGGATTAAGAGGAAAAGGAGTAGGATTAAGAGGAAAACGAAGAGGACTCAGAGGTTTAGAACAGGATTAAAATGAAATGGAAGAGGATTACGAGTTTCAGAAGAGGAGGAAGAGGATTAAGAGATTTTGAAGTGGATTAGGAGGAAGAGGCGGAGGATTACGAGGTTTACCGTTGTGTATCACGGGTCCCGCTAGTCTACATATTGATATGTTTGAACCTTCCTTCCTTCCTCCCTTCCTTCCTCCGTGTGTCACGCCTTGGTGTCCTTGGCAACAGCCTCGACCCCGTTATATCGACCATATCAACAGCCTCGACCCCGTTATCTCGAACATATAAACACCCTTGACCCCGTTATCTCGAACATATCAACAGCCTCGACCTCTTTATCTCGAACATATCAACAGCCTCGACCCCGTTATCTCGAGCTTATCAACAGCCTCGACACCATTATTTCGAACACATCAATAGCATCGACCCCGTTATCTCGAACATATCAACAGCCTCGATCCCGTTATCTCGAACATATCAACAGCCTCGACCCCGTTATCTCGAACACATCAATAGCCTCGACCCCGTTATCTCGAACATGTTAACAGCCTCGACCCCGTTATCTCGAACATATATCAATAGCCTCGACCCCGTCATCTCAAACATATTAACAGCCTCGATCCCGTTATTTCGAACATATATCAACAGCCTCGACCCCGTCATCTCAAAGATATTAACAGCCACGACCACGTTATCTCGAACATATCAACAGCCTCGATCCCGTCATCTCAAACGTATTAACAACCTCGACCACGTTATCTCGAACATATCAACAGCCTCGATCCCGTCATCTCAAACGTATTAACAACCTCGACCACGTTATCTCGAACATATCAACAGCCTCGACCCCATCATCTCAAACATATCAACAGCCTCGACCGCGTTATCTCGAACATATCAACAGCTTCGACCACGTTATCTCGAACATATCAACAGCCTCGACCCCGTCATCTCAAACATATGAACAGCCTCGACCCCGTCATCTCAAACATATGAACAGCCTCGACCACGTTATCTCGAACATATCAACAGCCTCGACCACATTATCTCGAACATATCAACAGCCTCGACCACGTCATCTCAAACATATTAACTGCATCGACCACGTTATCTCGAACATATCAACAGCCTCGACCCCGTTATGTCGAACATATATCAACAGCCTCGACCCCGTCATCTCAAACATATTAACAACCTCGACCCCGTTATCTCAAACATATCAACAGCCTCGACCCTGTCATCTCAAACATATTAACAGCCTCGACCACGTTATCTCGAACATATCAACAGCCTCGACCCCGTCATCTCAAACATATTAACAACCTCGACCCCGTTATCTCGAACATATCAACAGCCTCGACCCTGTCATCTCAAACATATTAACATCCTCGACCACGTTATCTCAAACATATCAACAGCCTCGACCCTGTCATCTCGAACATATCAACAGCCTCGACCCCGTCATCTCAAACATATTAACAACCTCGACCCCGTTATCTCGAACATATCAACAGCCTCGACCCTGTCATCTCAAACATATTAACAGCCTTGACCACGTTATGTCGAACATATCAACAGCCTCGACCCCGTCATCTCAAACATATTAACAACCACGACCCCATTATCTCAAACATATCAACAGCCTCGACCCTGTCATATCAAAAGTAATTAACAGCCTCGACCACGTTATCTCGAACATATCAGCAGCCTCGACCCCGTCATCTCAAACACATCAACAGCCTCGACCACGTTATCTCGAACATATCAACAGCCTCGACCCCGTTATCTCAAACATATCAACAGCTTTGACCACGTTATCTCAAACACATCAACAGCCTAGACCCCGTTATCTCAAACACATCAACAGCCTCGACCCCGTTATCTCAAACATATCAACAGCCTCGACCCCGTTATCTCAAACACATCAACACCCTAGACCCCGTTATCTTAAACATATTAACAGCCTCGACCCCGTTATCTCGAACATATATCAACAGCCTCGACCTCGTCATCTCAGACATATTAACAGCCTCGACCCCGTTATCTCGAACATATATCAATAGCCTCGACCCCGTCATCTCAAACATATTAACAGCCTCGATCCCGTTATCTCGAACATATATCAACAGCCTCGACCCCGTCATCTCAAACATATTAACAGCCGCGACCACGTTATCTCGAACATATCAACAGCCTCGACCCCGTCATCTCAAACATATTAACAGCCTCGATCCCGTCATCTCAAACGTATTAACAGCCTCGACCACGTTATCTCGAACATATCAACAGCCTCGACCCCGTCATCTCAAACATATCAACAGCCTCGACCACGTTATCTTGAACATATCAACAGCCTCGACCACGTTATCTCGAACATATCAACAGCCTCGACCCCGTCATCTCAAACATATTAACAGCCTCGACCCCGTTATCTCAAACATATTAACAGCCCCGACCACGTTTTCTTAAACATATCAACAGCCTCGACCACGTTATCTCGAACATATCAACAGCCTCGACCCCGTTATCTCAAACATATTAACAGCCCCGACCACGTCATCTCAAACATATTAACAGCCTCGACCCCGTTATCTCAAACATATTAACATCCTCGATCCCGTCATCTCAAACATATTAACAGCCTCGACCCCGTCATCTCAAACATATCAACAGCCTCGACCCCGTCATCTCAAACATATCAACAGCCTCGACCACGTTATCTCGAACATATCAACAGCCTTGACCACGTTATCTCGAACATATCAACAGCCTCGACCCCGTTATGTCGAACATATATCAACAGCCTCGACCCCGTCATCTCTAACATATTAACAACCTCGACCCCGTTATCTCAAACATATCAACAGCCTCGACCCCGTCATCTCAAACATATCAACAGCCTCGACCCCGTTATCTCGAACATATAAACACCCTTGACCCCGTTATCTCGAACATATCAACAGCCTCGACCCCGTTATCTCGAACATATCAACAGCTTCGACCCCGTCATCTCAAACATATCAACAGCCTCGACCCCGTTATCTCGAACATATAAACACCCTTGACCCCGTTATCTCGAACATATCAACAGCCTCGACCCCGTTATCTCGAACATATCAACAGCCTCGACCTCTTTATCTCGAACATATCAACAGCCTCGACCCCGTTATCTCGAGCTTATCAACAGCCTCGACACCATATTTCGAACACATCAATAGCATCGACCCCGTTATCTCGAACATATCAACAGCCTCGATCCTGTTATCTCGAACATATCAACAGCCTCGACCCCGTTATCTCGAACACATCAATAGCCTCGACCCCGTTATCTCGAACATATTAACAGCCTCGACCCCGTTATCTCGAACATATATCAATAGCCTCGACCCCGTCATCTCAAACATATTAACAGCCTCGATCCCGTTATTTCGAACATATATCAACAGCCTCGACCCCGTCATCTCAAAGATATTAACAGCCACGACCACGTTATCTCGAACATATCAACAGCCTCGATCCCGTCATCTCAAACGTATTAACAACCTCGACCACGTTATCTCGAACATATCAACAGCCTCGATCCCGTCATCTCAAACGTATTAACAACCTCGACCACGTTATCTCGAACATATCAACAGCCTCGACCCCATCATCTCAAACATATCAACAGCCTCGACCACGTTATCTCGAACATATCAACAGCTTCGACCACGTTATCTCGAACATATCAACAGCCTCGACCCCGTCATCTCAAACATATTAACAACCTCGACCCCGTTATCTCGAACATATCAACAGCCTCGACCCTGTCATCTCAAACATATTAACAGCCTTGACCACGTTATGTCGAACATATCAACAGCCTCGACCCCGTCATCTCAAACATATCAACATCCTCGACTACGTTATCTCAAAAATATTAACAGCCTCGACCACGTTATCTCGAACATATCAACAGCCTCGACCCCGTTATGTCGAACATATCAACAGCCTCGACCCCGTCATCTCAAACATATTAACAACCTCGACCCCATTATCTCAAACATATCAACAGCCTCGACCCTGTCATCTCAAACATATTAACAGCCTCGACCACGTTATCTCGAACATATCAACAGCCTCGACCCCGTCATCTCAAACACATCAACAGCCTCGACCACGTTATCTCGAACATATCAACAGCCTCGACCCCGTTATCTCAAACATATCAACAGCTTTGACCACGTTATCTCAAACACATCAACAGCCTAGACTCCGTTATCTCAAACACATCAACATCCTCGACCCCGTTATCTCAAACATATCAACAGCCTCGACCCCGTTATCTCAAACACATCAACACCCTAGACCCCGTTATCTTAAACATATTAACAGCCTCGACCCCGTTATCTCGAACATATATCAACATCCTCGACCCCGTCATCTCAGACATATTAACAGCCTCGACCCCGTTATCTCGAACATATATCGATAGCCTCGACCCCGTCATCTCAAACATATTAACAGCCTCGATCCCGTTATCTCGAACATATATCAACAGCCTCGACCCCGTCATCTCAAACATATTAAAAGCCGCGACCACGTTATCTCGAACATATCAACACCCTCGACCCCGTCATCTCAAACATATCAACAGCCTCGATCCCGTCATCTCAAACGTATTAACAGCCTCGACCACGTTATCTCGAACATATCAACAGCCTCGATCCCGTCATCTCAAACATATCAACAGCCTCGACCACGTTATCTTGAACATATCAACAGCCTCGACCACGTTATCTCGAACATATCAACAGCCTCGACCCCGTCATCTCAAACATATTAACAGCCTCGACCCCGTTATCTCAAACATATTAACAGCCCCGACCACGTTTTCTTAAACATATCAACAGCCTCGACCACGTTATCTCGAACATATCAACAGCCTCGACCCCGTTATCTCAAACATATTAACAGCCCCGACCACGTCATCTCAAACATATTAACAGCCTCGACCCCGTTATCTCAAACATATTAACATCCTCGACCCCGTCATCTCAAACATATTAACAGCCTCGACCCCGTCATCTCAAACATATCAACAGCCTCGACCCTGTCATCTCAAACATATCAACAGCCTCGACCACGTTATCTCGAACATATCAACAGCCTTGACCACGTTATCTCGAACATATCAACAGCCTCGACCCCGTCATCTCTAACATATTAACAACCTCGATCCCGTTATCTCAAACATATCAACAGCCTCGACCCTATCATCTCAAACATATCAACAGCCTCGACCCCGTTATCTCGAACATATAAACACCCTTGACCCCGTTATCTCGAACATATCAACAGCCTCGACCCCGTTATCTCGAACATATCAACAGCTTCGACCCCGTCATCTCAAACATATCAACAGCCTCGACCCCGTTATCTCGAACATATAAACACCCTTGACCCCGTTATCTCGAACATATCAACAGCCTCGACCCCGTTATCTCGAACATATCAACAGCCTCGACCTCTTTATCTCGAACATATCAACAGCCTCGACCCCGTTATCTCGAGCTTATCAACAGCCTCGACCCCATGGTTTCGAACACATCAATAGGATCGACCCGTTATCTCGAACATATCAACAGCCTCGATCCTGTTATCTCGAACATATCAACAGCCTCTACGCCGTTATCTCGATCAATTCAATAGCCTCGACCCCGTTATCTCGAACATATTAACAGCCTCGACCCCGTTATCTCAAACATATATCAATAGCCTCGACCCCGTCATCTCAAACATATTAACAGCCTCGATCCCGTTATTTCGAACATATATCAACAGCCTCGACCCCGTCATCTCAAACATATTAACAACCTCGACCCCGTTATCTCAAACATATCAACAGCCTCGACCCTGTCATCTCAAACGTATTAACAACCTCGACCACGTTATCTCGAACATATCAACAGCCTCGATCCCGTCATCTCAAACGTATTAACAACCTCGACCACGTTATCTCGAACATATCAACAGCCTCGACCCCATCATCTCAAACATATCAACAGCCTCGACCACGTTATCTCGAACATATCAACAGCTTCGACCACGTTATCTCGAACATATCAACAGCCTCGACCCCGTCATCTCAAACATATTAACAACCTCGACCCCGTTATCTCGAACATATCAACAGCCTCGACCCTGCCATCTCAAACATATTAACAGCCTTGACCACGTTATGTCGAACATATCAACAGCCTCGACCCCGTCATCTCAAACATATCAACATCCTCGACTACGTTATCTCAAAAATATTAACAGCCTCGACCACGTTATCTCGAACATATCAACAGCCTCGACCCCGTTATGTCGAACATATCAACAGCCTCGACCCCGTCATCTCAAACATATTAACAACCTCGACCCCATTATCTCAAACATATCAACAGCCTCGACCCTGTCATCTCAAACATATTAACAGCCTCGACCACGTTATCTCGAACATATCAGCAGCCTCGACCCCGTCATCTCAAACACATCAACAGCCTCGACCACGTTATCTCGAACATATCAACAGCCTCGACCCCGTTATCTCAAACATATCAACAGCTTTGACCACGTTATCTCAAACACATCAACAGCCTAGACCCCGTTATCTCAAACACATCAACATCCTCGACCCCATTCTCTCAAACATATCAACAGCCTCGACCCCGTTATCTCAAACACATCAACACCCTGGACCCCGTTATCTTAAACATATTAACAGCCTCGACCCCGTTATCTCGAACATATATCAACAGCCTCGACCCCGTCATCTCAGACATATTAACAGCCTCGACCCCGTTATCTCGAACATATATCAATAGCCTCGACCCCGTCATCTCAAACATATTAACAGTCTCGATCCCGTTATCTCGAACATATATCAACAGCCTCGACCCCGTCATCTCAAACATATTAACAGCCGCGACCACGTTATCTCGAACATATCAACAGCCTCGACCCCGTCATCTCAAACATATCAACAGCCTCGATCCCGTCATCTCAAACGTATTAACAGCCTCAACCACGTTATCTCGAACATATCAACAGCCTCGACCCCATCATCTCAAACATATCAACAGCCTCGACCACGTTATCTTGAACATATCAACAGCCTCGACCACGTTATCTCGAACATATCAACAGCCTCGACCCCGTCATCTCAAACATATTAACAGCCTCGACCCCGTTATCTCAAACATATTAACAGCCCCGACCACGTTTTCTTAAACATATCAACAGCCTCGACCACGTTATCTCGAACATATCAACAGCCTGGACCCCGTTATCTCAAACATATTAACAGCCCCGACCACGTCATCTCAAACATATTAACAGCCTCGACCCCGTTATCTCAAACATATTAACATCCTCGACCCCGTCATCTCAAACATATTAACAGCCTCGACCCCGTCATCTCAAACATATCAACAGCCTCGACCCCGTCATCTCAAACATATCAACAGCCTCGACCACGTTATCTCGAACATATCAACAGCCTTGACCACGTTATCTCGAACATATCAACAGCCTCGACCCCGTTATGTCGAACATATATCAACAGCCTCGACCCCGTCATCTCTAACATATTAACAACCTCGACCCCGTTATCTCAAACATATCAACAGCCTCGACCCCGTCATCTCAAACATATCAACAGCCTCGACCACATTATCTCGAACATATCAACAGCCTTGACCACGTTATCTCGAACATATCAACAGCCTCGACCCCGTTATGTCGAACATATATCAACAGCCTCGACCCCGTCATCTCTAACATATTAACAGCCTCGACCCCATCATCTCAAACATATTAACAGCCTCGACCCCGTCATCTCAAACATATCAACAGCCTCGACCACGTTATCTCGAACATATCAACAGCCTCGACCCCGTTATCTCGAACATATATCAACAGCCTCGACCCCGTCATCTCAAACATATTAACAGCCTCGACCCCGTCATCTCAAACATATCAACAGCCTCGACCCCGTTATCTCAAAAACATTAACAGCCTCGACCACGTTATCTTGAACATATCAACAGCCTCGACCCCGTTATGTCGAATATATATCAACAGCCTCTACCCAGTCATCTCAAACATATTAACAACCTCGACCCCGTTATCTCAAACATATCAACAGCCTCGACCCTGTCATCTCAAACATATTAACAGCCTCGACCCCGTTATGTCGAACATATATCAACAGCCTCGACCCCGTCATCTCAAACATATTAACAACCTCGACCCCGTTATCTCGAACATATCAACAGCCTCGACCCTGTCATCTCAAACATATTAACAGCCTTGACCACGTTATGTCGAACATACCAACAGCCTCGACCCCGTCATCCCAAACATATCAACAGCCTCGACCACATTATCTCGAACAGATCAACAGCCTCGACCCCGTTATCTCAAACATATATCAACAGCCTCGACCCCGTCATCTCAAACATATTAACAGCCTCGACCCCGTTATCTCAAAAATATTAACAGCCTCGACCACGTTATCTCGAACATATCAACAGCCTCGACTCCGTTATGTCGAACATATATCAACAGCCTCGACCCCGTCATCTCAAACATATTAACAACCTCAACCCCGTTATCTCAAACATATCAACCGCCTCGACCATGTCATCTCAAACATATTAACAGCCTCGACCACGTTATCTCGAACATATCAGCAGCCTCGACCCCGTCATCTCAAACATATTAACAACCTCGACCCCGTTATCTCAAACATATCAACAGCCTCGACCCTGTCATCTCAAACATATCAACAGCCTCGACCCTGTCATCTCAAACATATTAACAGCCTCGACCACGTTATCTCGAACATATCAGCAGCCTCGACCCCGGCATCTCAAACACATCAACAGCCTCGATTCCGTCATCTCAAACACATCAACAGCCTCGACCCCGTCATCTTAAACACATCAACAGCCTCGACCCCGTCATCTCAAACATATTAACAACCTCGACCACGTTATCTCAAACACATCAACAGGCTAGACCCCGTTATCTCAAACATATCAACAGCCTCGACCCCGTTATCTCAAACATATTAACAGCTTTGACCACGTTATCTCAAACACATCAACAGCCTAGACCCCGTTATCCCAAACACATCAACAGCCTCGACCACGTTATCTCAAACACATCAACAGCCTAGACCCCGGTATCTCAAACATATCGACAGCCTCGACCCCGTTATCTCAAACACATCAACAGCCTCGACCACGTTATCTCAAACGCATCAAAAGCTTCGACCACGTTATCTCGAACACATCAACAGCCTCGACCCCGTTATCTCAAACATATGAACAGCCTCCACCACGTTATCTCAAACACATCAACAGCCTAGACCCCGTTATCTCAAACACATCAACAGCCTCGACCACGTTATCTCGAGCACATCAACAGCCTAGACCCCGTTATCTCAAACACATCAACAGCCTCGACCACGTTATCTCGAACACATCAACAGCCTAGACCCCGTTAGTGCGAACATACCAACAGCCTCGACCCCGTTATCTCAAACACATCAACTGCCTCGACCCCGTTAGTGCGATTAAGAGGTTTAGAAGAAGGGGGAATTAAGAGTTTTATAAGACGATAAAGAGAAAAAGGAAGAGGATCTAGATGTTTAGAAGAGGATTAAGAGGAAATGGAAGAGGATTACAAGTTTTAGAAGAGGATTAACAGGTTTACAAGAGGTTTACGAGGAGGAGGAAGATGATTAAGAGATTTAGAATAGGATTAAGAAGAAGAAGAGGTTTAAGAGGTTTAGAAGAGGAACAAGAGGAAAAGAAAGACGTTTAAGAGGTTTAGAAGAGGATTACCAGTTTTAGAAGAGGATTAAGAGGTGTACAAAAAGTTTACGAGGAAGAGGAAGAGAATTAAGAGATTTAGAAGAGGACTAAGAAGAAATGAAAGAGGATTACGAGTTTTAGATAACCATTAAGAGGTTTACAAGAGATTTACGAGGAGAGGAAAGAGGATTAAGAGATTTAGAAGAGGATTAAGAGGAAAAGGAAGAGGATTAAGAGGTTTAGAAGAGGATTAAGAAAAAAAAGAAGAGGATTAAGAGGTTTAAAGAAGGATTAAGAGGAAATGGGAAGGATTACGAGGTTTAGAAGAGTTCTGAGAGGTTTACAAGAGGGTTACGAGAAGGAGGAAGAGGATTAAGAGATTTAGAAGAGGATTAAGAGAAAGAAGAGGAGGATTTCGAGGTTTACCGTGGTGTATCCTCGGGCCTCGCTATTTATTATTATTGTTGTTTTTATCACAATGAAAACCCATACTTAACTGAAAGTTCTGAAAGCAAAGAAAACATCATTCCTGTAGATCATGTAGAAAGTAGTGACTGATGGTCGAAAGCTATGAGAAAATAGCCAAACACACGCACCCAAGACGGTCCAGCGTTGTCGCGTTCCCAGTCTCCCTTAATACACACTTCCCCACCAGCAGCACGGCCTTGACTTTCTCCTGCTCAGCTGTATCGGGTGCGTCATCGTCCCGGTACTTCTCGGCGGCTTTCGCGCAGCTTTCTTTCTCCATGCTGTCTTCATACACCTCGTCCTCTATTTTGCCTGATGTGGCTTTTGTTGCTGCTTCTTCTGTTGTTATTGTGGTATTTGGAGTAGTGATGGGTAGAGGTGATGGGTGAGAAAGGTGGTAGCGGTGGTGGTTGGGGAGTTGGAAGGGGCAAGGAGGTGGGAGGGACAAGGTGCAGTGTGGGTGATAATAAAACTCTAGGTGCCGTCGTCACAATGTAAGGCTTCCTCGTGCTGACACTAAGCCCGACATCATTTATGTAACATCTCTTCCCTCTTTCTTGCCTTTCTTTATTTATGTCCTCCCTTCCTGTTACTCTTCACTGTGCCGGGTTTATTCGCTTTATTATAACGTATTCAGGTTTTTATTTTGGTATGAGATTCTACATCGATCTTGAAAATATATATGAAAAGTTTAAATTCTTCGAGTAATTAGTATGATTTATACTTCCCTCCCTAGTCATCAGTTAAAAATGAAAGCTTACATACATACAAAAAAGTTAAA
This sequence comes from Eriocheir sinensis, assembly GCF_024679095.1. Lineage (NCBI taxonomy): Eukaryota > Metazoa > Arthropoda > Malacostraca > Decapoda > Varunidae > Eriocheir > Eriocheir sinensis. The sequence goes on along the minus strand of NC_066529.1, from coordinate 19,502,412 downwards.
TCTAATTATCACAGTTAACTGCCACGGCTTCCTTTTCTCTTGTGTGTGAGCAGTCCAATTGTTAAGTCACCAGCCGCAAAACAAAGCGCTACTCGTGTATAAAAATAAAATAAAAATTTAATCACAATTTTGGCGAGGTTTTCCACGTAACACACTGCCAGCATAGAGACAGACTCAGCCACAACCTCCCATCTCCTCGAACCGTTCTCCCTCACATCCCTTATTGAAACCCTTTTAAAATGTCATAAGTTCTCTAGACCGTAAACCCTTCGCTACTACACCAACACAGCCACTTTGTCTCCTCCCCACCTCCTTTCAACGCTCTTTTTATAGTGTCAGCTAAAGAAAAATAAATGGTGTCGAAGTACATAAACAGCCATCACCTCTCCTGCCACACTCTTCTACATTCCTTTTAAGTGTCATATTACTATAGTCAGTCAGTCTACGTGCTCAGCAGGGTACATGATAAAATTGTGAAGAGTAGACTCGTTTACCGATTCTCAAATGCCAACTTTTTTTTTTTTTCAGGCGTTCTTCGGTACTTGTAAAGTGTACACCAGCCTTATCGCATAGCAGTGCAGTACTCACTATATGCTTACACTTTGCATCTACTTTATTTTTTGCAACACCTTTCTTTAAATTATTTTTCTTTTATCAGATTAATAACTTTCCACGTTGTGTTCATTCACTAAGAGACAGTATTTACGATTTTATTAGTATTTCTAATTTATGGGATCTCGTGACACTCGTAAGTTCAAAGAAATAACAAATGACATTACTACTTTTCGAGTATACTTTATAATATACAAGCTTCTCGCCACAATGTTGAGCTGGAGGTAGGTATAGGAATACATTTGTGTATACGGATGGCCTGGCAAGACGCCAAACACGCACACTTGATAAATATATACTGACTCAGTCGCGGCCACGCACTTGATACCCGCAGCACGACACGACACACACTAACACATGTACACACTCGCCCACACAGTAGCCTACACACCAACACCACCCTCCCGGCACTCGCGGCAGCGACTCACAAACAACACTCACTGGCCTGGGAACACGACCACGGAACGGAGCACTCATGTTGTGTTCGGTCAGCTTTTTCCCTCCCGTCGGTTTTCTAAATGTACGTGCGTCTTGTACAGCTTCCTTCCGCTGCTACATCTCTGGGATCCAAAAGGAACTGGGTATTGAGATACAGTAGATGGACTGATTATTCTTGGGATACTTATTAATGAGTAGAAAAATTAATTGTTTAGTTCAGGGCATTTATGATTAGGTGTTTCAAATTGATACCTTGTTCGGTACTTGAGCTTTCAGGGAAAACATCCGCCGCCTCGTAAAGTTTTAAAACACTAAATCAGTGATGTTTCACTGATGTTTCAGGAAGCAAACTCGTTTCATATGCATTTTGGAGTGCCACCCTGATTGTTTCTAGGGTGTAGGTGTGGCAACGCTGGGCACGTAACCTGCCGCGCCACCTCGCCAGCCAATCACCACCTGTTATTCCCCCGATACACTTTCCCTTTTACCCCGACCCTCATTCTCCCTCTCCTCCAGCATTCATTTCATCTCCTTTAACTCTCATTCTAAGCATATATGATCTTCTTTTCTCCCTATTTTAGCCATTATATATACCTTCCTTCACGTTTCCTGACCTACATATTCTTCCTCCCTACCTTTCTTATTCCTTGCCTTCACTTTCTCTTTTCCTTCCTGCTCCTCTTTATTTCCACCTCTCCTCGGTCCTTTCTCCTTCCCAACTTCTAGAGAGACTATAGTCTGTACATTCATATCCTCCTTGTTCGTTGTTCCCTATAGCTGTCTGATTATCTTTGATTCCTGTTCCCTCCGCTATACTTCTCATCCTTCGTCGATCCTTCTGAAGTCCAGTGTCTACCCTCCTTCCTATTCCTACATCACATAGTCATAGATAAATCTTGAACAGTGGAGATTGAAGAGAAAAGAGTGAACGGGATCATACACTATATAGGCAGGGCAGCTTAATTTGGTAGTTGTTAATATATCAGAAAGCAAAACCTTGAATTAAGGAGAGAAAAAAAAAGTGTGTGTGTGTGTGTGTGTGTGTGTGTGTGTGTGTGTGTGTTGAGTTCCCATGCCAACAACTATACGTTCGCATGTTTAGCCAAGACATATCAGCCCGCCGGCCATTATCAGCTGCAGACATTATCAGCTCGAGACGAACAACTTACATGTGATAACAAAAGACCACTGATAACCGTATAACTATAATATTTAGTAATAAAAGGATAGAAGTTACGTGTTAATTGTCACGCCGTCTGGAGTGGAAAAGGAGCGATAAGTGGGGCTAACTGCTACAATCAAACAGATCAATCATTTGTCAGAGACACGCCAGTCATCGTCGGCAGAGTTTGCGGCAGCCGATAGATTCGGTTTGTCGATTCCCTTTCCCGACAAAGGCCCATGATTCCTCCGCGGAGAGACAGAATCTTGATGGGTATGGATGGACGGATGGATGGATCAAACATTTGTTATAGTTAGCCTTTCAGTAGAGAAGAAAATAAGAACCATTTCGTAGAAAATGGTTTCTAGGATAGACCTTTTATGTTGTTACAAAGAAATCGTACATAGTACTATATACATAGTCCATTGAACTGTACATAGTATATAGTAACTGTACAGAAAGCATGACTTATACAAATATAACATTCTTCATGATGTTTTACATTCAAAGTTCACGTTACACTCAATGAGGAAGGGAAGAAAAGGAATTACAAGAAAAGGAGAAACGGTATAGGTAGATGAAGAACGAAAGGAGGAGGAAAGAGAGGAGAGGCGGAGAGGAGAGAAGGAATGAGAAAAAAAAAGTGGAGAACGAAGGGAAGAGAGCAAGCGGAGGGTAAGGGAAAGGGAAATGTGAAAAGGTAATGGATATCGAGGTGGAAGAGGAAGAAAAGAGAAAAGAGGATTAGGGAAGGCAAACGAAGGAAATAGTAAAAATCCCAGAATATTTTATCGAGGACAAAGTGTTCTCTGTTTCTTTTATATGAATATTGTTTTTATGTTCAGGAAGGTAATGTCACTTTTCATTATGCTATTGAGCAAAAGAGCAATTATTTTTGTAATGCATAAAGAACTTTTATGTTCAGAAAGGTAATTTTACTTTCACTTGTGAGTATATATATATATATATATATATATATATATATATATATATATATATATATATATATATATATATCTATATATATATATATATATATATATATATATATATATTGTTTCATGAGAGTTCATTGGTGTTCATGCTATTGAGCCACAGATCATTTATTTTTGTAATGGAATAAGAACTTTTATGTTCAGGAAGGTAATATAACTTTTCATTTGTGAGTAGTATGGAAGAGTTCATTGTTGCTCATGCTACTGAGCCTAAGAGCAATTATTTTATAATAGAATAAGAACTAGATTATTTTAGTTTTATGTTAAGTAATCTTTCTAGTGTGATTCTCTATCAAAACGTATGTTTTGGCATGTTACCAAGCATTTACATATGAAGGCCATTTTGCCCCATTGTGAGGTCCGTTTTGCCCCACCCATTGTACAAAATGGCCCACCTGTGGCTATTTTATTTTTATTTTTATTCCAAAGAGAGTTTATTTTGTTTAATGATGAATAAAGATTGCAAAACCACCAACTATCTCTGAATATAATACAAAATTGCTGTAAAATCTGGAGTGAAACCTTAAGGGTTCCGTTTTGACCCACCTTCCCCTAGTAGTAATAGGAACAGGAGCGGGCCGCCACCCCCGACAACCAGCCCGTACCCCTGCCACAGGAGCAGACTGATGCTGTCTCTTTGGCGCCCCCTCAACTGCCAGCCCCTACTCAATCCCCCACTGGGGTGGTGCTGAGGGCCAGGAGGGAGGAACAAGGGCCAGTGGAGCAGCTGCCGCCCGCCGCCTGCGCCAGGCGCAGGGCGTGATGGTCCTCCCTCATGCTCCCTCAGCCCTGATGGGGCATGGGGGACGGGGCCTGGGCGGGCCCCTCCAGCCCCCCAGGGATATCTCACATCCCAGGGACTGCGGTGAGGAGAGGAATCCATTCGCGGCCTATGTTCGTGAGTTGGGACAACAGCATGCAGGTGCGGGAGCTGTGGAGGAGGCCTGTCTCTCTCTCGCTCTTGTCTGTGTCGTCTCTGCCTGTTGGTGACACCAAAGTGCTGCTAGAGACCTGCAACAACTGAGCATGTGTTTGTGTTGTGTCACCACCCCCGAGTGGCTGCTGCTGCTGATACCCAGTCCCCCTGTCAGCGATGGAGTAAATTGAAATCAGGGAATCAAGACCAGTGAGCCCTATATCAAAGACCTATTAAGCCAGGTCGATATCCTGGCCTTGCAGGAAACGTGGCTGTGCGGGGATGAACTGCACAGGCCAAACACTTTTCACAAGGACTTTGTGTCGTTCTCTACGACAGGCGTGGACGACACTCTGGCCCTGAGGAGGGGGAGACCTTACGGAGGGCTCACCTTTCTGTGGCATAAAAACCTCAGTAAGCACATCCGGGTGAGTGGTGCTCAGGACCCCCGAGTCCTGAGCTTTACTTACAAGGATGACAGGCTTTCCCTCCTCCTGGTGAATGTGTATATCACTACCAACATCAGGGAGAACAAGGATGACCAAGCCATGTGTTTAGGGACACTTGACTCGTTGGTGGACAGTGCCCAAGAGCAGCATGTTTGTGTGTTGGGGGATTCAGTGCTGCTCCTGGCACCCCCTTCTTCAGTGACCTACAACACATGTGTGAGGACCGGGACGTGGTGGTGGCCGAGGTGAGGACGCTCCCCACAACGAGCTACACTCACGTCAACATGGGGTGCCTCTCTCGCACCTGGCTTGACCATGTAGTACTATCACCATGTCTGCACAGTGCGTTGGATGGGTACACAATTCTATACGACAGTGTCTCCTCTGACCATTTTCCTCTCTTATTTGGGCTAAAGATTAATGGGCTTCCTGCCTTGACACAAGTCAGGCAAGATAGGCTGGCTAGGGTTAAGTGGGATCTTCGGGACACAAGGAAAAGAGAGGAGTATGGTCGGGTGGTAATAAAGTTGCTGAGAAACATTGCCATTGATCCTGTCAGGTTATGCTGCTTCCAGAGTACTTGTCTCATCAGCGGGTATCATGACGCTATCGATAGGCTGCATCAGTCGTTGGTGGGGTGCATGGTGAGTGCTGGTGTGAGAGTATTCGGTACGTGCAGGAGGAGATGGAGGCAGATTCCTGGCTGGAATGAGGTGGTGCGGGAGGCGCCCGGTGTTGCCAGGGAGTCCTTCCTGGAGTGGAGGGCCGAGGGCAGTCCACGCTGGGGTCCTCTGGCAGAGAGGATGAGGCGCACCAGGGCCAGATTCAAGCTCTGCCTCCGGTGGTGCAGGGCTCAGGAGGAGCAGCTCCGAGCTCAGGCGCTGGCTGCCCAGCTGTCTGGCGGTGACGCAGCCGGCTTCTGGCGCTGCCTACGAGCACTGTCGCCGGACTCTCACACGCTCCCCCTAAGTGTGGATCAGGCCGTGGGGGAGGAGGACATTGCCACCATGTGGTACCCTGAACCATCTGGCAGACGTGGAGGGCGAGAGGGCCTTCCGGGGTGAGCTGTTCGGGGTGACGCTGGAGGGCTTTCGCAGTGTCGACCACAGTAAGCTGAGAGAGATATTGCGGACGCTCTCCAACAGCGAGGCGCTGGGCGTTGATGGGCTTCCCTCTGGCGCCTTTAGGTATGCACCTCCCAGCCTAGTCTCTCGGCTCTGCCTCTTTATCAATGCCTGCATCTGCCATCAATACATACCCTCCCAGGTCTTGGCAGTGCAAATAGTTCCCTTGTTAAAGAGCAAGGTTAAAAACCCTGCTCCCTCTAGCAACTATAGGCCCATTGCCATTGCGACTGCCTTGTCGAAAGAGATTGAGAAAGCAGTGCTGCACCGCCTAGAGGCCTACCTGAACACGCTGGAGAAACAGTTTAGTTACAAAAAAGGGCACGGCACTGAGGTGTGAGTGTGGACGTTGAAGAATATCATTGAGTACTACACTTCCAGGGGCTCCCCCTCTACCTTTGCTTCCTTGACGCCAGCAAGGCCTTTGACAGAGTGAACTACTGGAACCTGTTTCATAAACTGCTTGTAAAGGGAACTCTTGGGTACATTGTCAAGCCCCTAATGTACTGGTACACTACCCAGGAATTTGCTGTAATTTGCCATTTAAGACAGCCAATGGTATTCGTCAGGGAGGGATCCTGTCTCCCAACCTGTACAACGTCTACACAGATGATCACACTGCCGCTCTGCGTGACACAGGCACAGGCTGCCACTTACATGATAGGTGCATCAACTCGCTGAGTTATGCTGATGACATGGTACTGATGGCGCCCACAATGGAGGCTCTGCAGGACCTTATTGGAGTGTGTCAGGCGTATGCTGCCACGCATGATATTGTTTACAACACCACCAAGACAGAGTGCATGGTAGTGCCGCCGCCCCACTCCAGGGTGGACTACCAGACATCAGCGTGGATAAGTGGGAGTGCACTTACATTTGTGGATAGATTCACATACCTCGGCCATGTCAACAACAGGGAACGGACCGATGATGATGATATAAAAAAGCAGACCACCAAGCTCACAGTCACCGGCAACGCGCTGCTGAGGAAATTCTCCTTCTGCCGCACGGAGATGAAGCTGGAGTTATTCAGGAGCCACTGCTACTCTCTCTACTGCAACTCTCTGTGGTCGCGGTATAGGGCTGCCTCCATGGACCGTCTTAGGATCTGTCATAACGACATCCTCAAGTGGCTTCTGGGGCTTCATAGATGAACTAACTCATCCGTGGCCTTCACCGGGCACGGAATGAACTGTCTGGTTGTGCTGCGACGCCACGCCGCGTACAGTATGAAGAGTAGAGTGGAACAATCTGGGAACTTCATCATCACCTTCGTCATACAGAGCTAGGCCTATGTATGTGGATCTATGCGGCGGGAGTGGCTGGGCCTTCTGTTCGTATAAAATGTGCATAAGTGTGCCGTGCATATATATATATATATATATATATATATATATATATATATATATATATATATATATATATATATATATATATATATATATATATATATATATATATATATATATATATGGGGAGGCGGTGGCTGAGTCGACAGAGTGACGGCGCCGCGTTCAGGAGGACGCGAGTTCGATCCCCGCCCGGTGCCACCAAGCTGGGATTTTTCAGCCGCCGCCGAGTGGCTTAAAACTACCCACATGCTGTCCAGAAGACCACCTATCAACCCGGACTCTAGATTCTAGGATTAAAGATGAGCTCCGGGAGGGCAGCATGAGCCAATGCAAGATGGCGCCACTATAAAACACTCGCCTGCGCCAGAACGGGCTGGACCGACCATCAGGCCCCACCGGGAAGAAGCCTACCGGCGCAATAGGCCGCGACGTAAAAAAAATAAAAAATATATATATATATATATATATATATATATATATATATATATATATATATATATATATATATATATATATGTATGTATGTATTACTTATCATCTGAATTTCCCTCTGCTGGAATGCATTCTTTCTGAATACTTCTTGACAATATACCTTGGCAGGGAAAAAAATATTACATGGGACCAAGTTGTGATGTAAATTTACCTTAAGTGGCGCTGATCTTCATTTTTTTTTTTTC
>NC_066529.1:19469244-19494587 GCF_024679095.1 Eriocheir sinensis | reverse complement strand
TGCACTAACTTTGAAACAGTTAGCGGACCTGTTAATTTCGCTAAGCAATGTAGTTCTCCTCCTCCGCTAACTTAAGTCCCAGTAAAAAATCTCAAAAACTTCATACAGGCTTTTTTGTCCGGTGCAGTGCAGACACAGCACCAATTGAGCCACAATAATCAGGGCTTCCACTTCTTCCAGTGGGCCTCAAAGTAGGGGGTATTGATAGAATCTAGGTTAATACAACTCAATTAATAGCATTTCTATTAAATTTAACAACATTGAAACACACAGAGTTCGTGAAGTAAAATTATTAAGGTTGATGAACATCTACGGTGGAAAAATCATATACACCATATTAAACTTGAAATTAGCAAGATAATAGGAGCGTTATACAATATAAGATCTAATATGAATAATAACACCATAAAGCAAATATATATGTCATTAGTTTATCCAAAGTTAACGTATTGTGCAGCTATTTGGGAGGAGCGTATACCCCACATACCTCCACCAACTTTTTGTTACCCATAAAAAAATAGTAAGAGCAATGTTTTATTGTAACCATTATGAGAACATACGTGCTTATTTTCAGAATAATCATTTGTTAAAATTACTTGATATCATAGACTTCCGTACAGGTACTTTTGTTTACAAGGCACCAAACAATAATTGCCCCGTAACCATTGACTACACACGTAAATCACACAACATAGGAACAAGGACCACAGAACAGGAGTTAAGACTTCCCCGGTGCAGGACTTACCTCGCCCAGCAGCGTCCTGGTCTGGGGGGTTAAGACAGCGTGGAAATATCGATAGAAGATAGAAAGAGAGGCAACATTGCGGCGGAATTTAAGAGGTAGAAGACCATCAGTATGAGGAGAGCTGATGAGACTAATATATATATATATATATATATATATATATATATATATATATATATATATATATATATATATATATATATATATATATATATATATATATATATATATATATATATATATATATATATATATATATATATATATATATATATATATATATATATATATATATATATATATATATATATATATATTTTACAGTGTAATGAGTAGTAAGACATACGTACGCACCATTCGACATGTCCATTTTTAGGTTTTGTTACATTAAATTACATAACTGTTATGTACTGAAGCTCTACTTATTTGTGAAATGATGTTAGTTATGTATTGTATATCTTGCATATCTTATGTACTGCATTGTTATTGATTGTCTAAGATATGTTAATATTATCATTTAAACTTAATGTATTCATTATTATCATTTTTTTTTTAAAGCAAAGGAGACAGCAGAAGGACACAGAAAAAAAGGAAACGACAATACAAAAAGCCCGCTACTCGCTGCTCCTGTAAAAAATCCGAAGAGGTGACCGAAAGAGCAGTCAATTACATGAGAAGAGATGTCCTGATACCTTCCTCTTGAATGAGTTCAAGTCGTAGGCAGAAGGAAATACAGATGAAGGAAGATCGTTCCAGAGATTACCAGCGTGAGGGATGAAAAAGTGAAGATGCTGGTTAACTCGTGCGCAAGGGATTTGGACAGTATAGGGATGAGCTTGAGTAGAAAGTCGTGTGCGGCGGGGCCGCATGAGGGGGGAAGGCATGCAATTAGCAAGTTCAGAAGAGCAGTCAGCGTGAAAATATTGATAGAAGATAGAAAGGGAGGCAACATGGCGGCGGAATTTGAGAGGTAGAAGACTATCAGTGAGAGGAGGAGAGCTGATGAGACGAAGAGCCTTAGACTCCACTATGTCCAGAAGAGCTGTGTGAGTGGAGCCCCCCCACACGTGAGATGCATACTCCATACGAGGGCGGACAAGGCCACTGTTTATGGATAGCAACTGTGCGGAGGAGAAGAACTGGCGGAGACGATACTACAAAACGCCCAACCTCGAGGAAGCTGATTTAGTATGAGATGAGATGTGAAGTTTCCAGTTAAGATTTTGAGTTAAGGATAGATCGAGGATATTTAATGTTGAAGAAGGTGGCAGCTGGGTGTTGTCGAATAATATTGGATAGGTGTTTGGAAGATTGTGTCGAGTTGATAGGTGGAGAAATTGAGTTTTTGAGGCATAGAAGGACACGAGGTCCCTTCTACCCCAATCGGAAATGATAGCAAGGTCTGAGGTTAAGCGTTCTGCAGCATCCAGCCTGGAGTCATGTAATTCCTGTTGAGTGGGTCTTCTTTTGAAAGAAGTTGAATAATGCAGAGTGGAGTCATCAGCGTATGAATGGATAGGACAGTTTTTTTTTTTTATAGAAAGATCATTGATGAATAATAGGAAGAGAGTGGGTGATAGAACAGAACCTTGCGGAACACCACTGTTGATAGGTTTAGGAGAAGAACAGTGACCGTCTACCACAGCAGAGATAGTACGGCCGGAGAGGAAACTGGTGATAAAGGTACAGAGAGTGGGATAGAATCCGAAAGAGGGCAGTTTAGAAAGCGAAGAGTTGTGCCAGACTCTATCGAAGGCTTTCGATATGTCTAGCGCAACTGAGAAAGTTTCAACGGCTAAGAGAGGACGATTGAGAGTCAGTTAAGAGAGCAAGAAGATCACCAGTAGAACGCCCATTTCGGAACCCATACTGGCGATCAGATAGAAGGTTAGAAGTGGAAAGATGCTTTTGAATCTTCCGGTTAAGGATTGATTCAAAAGCTTTAGATACAGGAAAGTAAAGCTATAGGGCGGTAGTTTGAGGGATTGGAACGGTCACCCTTTTTAGGCACAGGCTGTACGAAGGTGTACTTCCAGCAGGAAGGAAGGGTAGATGTTGATAGGAAGAGGCGAAAGAGTTTGATCAGGCAGGGTGTCAGCACGGAAGCACAGTTTTTAAGGACAATAGGAGGCACTCCATCAGGTCCATAAGCATTCTGAGCGTATAGGCCAGAGAGGGCATAGAAGACATCATTCTTAAGAATCTTAATAACTGGCATGAAAGAGTCAGAGGGGGGATGAGTAGGAGGAATATGCCCAGAGTGGAGTTGTTACAGAAAGTTTGAGAGAAGAGTTCAGCCTTAGAGATAGATAAGACGGCAGTGCTGCCGTCAGAGTTAAAGAGAGGAGGGAAAGAGGAAGAAGTGAAATTGGAGGAGATATTTTTGGCTAGATGTCAGAAGTCTCTGGAAGAATTAGAGACAGCAAGGTGTTGACGTTTTCTATGAATGAATTAGTTTTTGATAAGTAGGAGAATAAATTTGGCACGATTCCGGGCGGAAATGTACAGATCATGGTTAGTGGGAGTTCGAAGGCTCTGGTACCTTTTGTGAGCTGCCTCTCTATCTTTGATAGCACGAGAACAAGCGTGATTAAACCAAGGCTTTTTAGCATGGGGAGTAGAGAAAGTACGTGGAATGTATGCTTCCATTCCAGAAACAATCACCTCTGTGATGCGCTGTGTACACACAGAGGGGTCTCTCTCCTGGAAGCAGTAATCATTCCACGGGAAATCGGAAAAGTACATCCTCATGTCGTCCCACCGAGCTGAAGCAAAATGCCAGAAGCATCGCCTCTCCGGTGGGTCCAGAGGATATACAGGAGCAATAGGGTCTTTGGAGGGCTTCAGCACCCTCCTCACTTCCCATATATACCTCACCGGGAGTGGCTTGCGCCCGTTCGGTAGGTGTCTTATAATAATAAGGCCATCGCTGTAGAAAAAAAAGGCGTAACATGTTTATAAATTTAAGCCCGTAATAGAGCATTCGCTCCTCGGGCCCTAAATAGTTATTACAATGTATAAACATATTTAGAATTGTAACTAAAGGCCAATAAATCATTATCATTATCATTCTCTCTCTCTCTCTCTCTCTCTCTCTCTCTCTCTCAATGTGTGCTTCATTTACCGCTGTCAGGGCAACTGGGCCACGCACCTTTAATATCAAAATAAACAAACTGCATGAGCGTGAAGCTTAAAATATTCGCGGCACAGTAAGTGGTGGAATAACAAAGCTTTCCTTCCCCTCAACGGCTCTATCTCTTCGTCCACCTGGAGTGCGAGGCAAGATAAGCGCCGAGTAATGAAAACATCCACATTTAATACCTGCCAATATCACTGAATTTTCTATCAAGCCTCCCGCCACTCAGGAGATGGAAAATGAGGAATGAGAAAACGGAAGAGGAGAAGGAGAAAGAGGAGGATTTTGAGATGAAGGAGGAGGTGGAATAGGAAAAGGAGGAGGCGTAAGAAAATTAAGAATGAACATATTAATAACCTGACAATGAGAAGAGATACGAAGATTAAGAGAAGGACAAAGGGTTAAAAGCGGAGGAGGAGCAAAATTAAGAAAACAAGGTGGGAAAGGAAACGGAGGAGAAGGAAGATGATTAGCAACATAATTCATGATAATGAGACGTACTAAGAAGAGGTCAAGGAGTAGAAACACAGGGAAGAAATAAGAGGAAATAAGAGGAGGAGTTATACAAAAAGGGAGAGAAGGAAAATAAAGATATAACGAGAGTAAAAAGGTGGCACCCATGTATGATTCCATACGTCAGTGAAAGAGTTCGGAGCAAACGAACGAAATGAAAGGTAAACATTAATACTAAGTTGAAAGATACTAAGAAATCATAAATACTGGAACAAAAATTGATACACACAGCTAGCCGGAACATTCTTTGAGATGTGAAATTCAAGATAGTGACCTACGTACCTTGACTCGAGAAAAAGAGAGGGAAAAAATGAGAGGAAAGAAGGGAGATGGGAGAAGATTGTGCGATAGGGAAGGAGGTGGTGAGGGGATGGGAGCAAAAGATGTGAGGAGGATGAAGTGAGGAGAGGGAATAAGACGTCAATTACCTTCCTCTCAAGATTATTCAGGTCACACCAAGGACTCAGGATTCGGCTGAGACATCTGATCTTTTATCCTTGATTTCGTTCGAATTTTCGTTCCATTTTCTTGTTTACTCTCTTCTTTCTCTCCTTTTAACTGAAGTGTGATGAAGTGCCGTGATTTTGTCTCTGGTCTCGAAGATTAAAAAAGAAAATGGGGCTGGTCTACCTTTTGTAATATTGAGTCCCCTTACGTTCTCCTCCATTCTTCACCGTTAAAGTTAGTTTACCTGAAAATAAGCTATGCAACAGGATTATGAAAATGTTCTCGTAAAAGTAACGGACGAAAAGTTTTAATAAGGTCTTACTACGTTTTCTTTATGAGTATGATACTCTCTCTCTCTCTCTCTCTCTCTCTCTCTCTCTCTCTCTCTCTCTCTCTCTCTCTCTCTCTCTCTCTCTCTCTCTCTCAGAATGGCTTGGGAGTCAGCGGAAGTTTCACTGATTTTCTATGTCACTTTGAGCGTTCCCTGGGTGAGTCCTGTCTCTGCCGGCCGGCCTGCCTTTCATTTCTACTCCCTCAGAGCTCTCGATCTAGAGTTACCTTGAGCATAAGCTGAGTAAAGTTGTTTTTATTTCTGTACGTTTCACTTACCACGCCGATAGACTTTCTTGGCGTGGACTGGTGGTATGCCCTAGCCCGTTAATAGTGGCACCATATTACTTGGCTCATGCTGGCCCCCGGAGCTCATCTTTGATTCTCTTTAAGAAATACTCTCGAGTTCGGGTTCACAGGTGGTCTTTGGGACAACATGTTGGTAGTCTTAGGCCACTTGGCGATAACTAAAATAATGCCAGCTTGTCTGTAGCGGCGGGTGAGACTCAAACCAGTCTCCTCCTGGACGCCGCGCCAGCACACTGAGCACTTAACCACCGCCTCCTTCATTCAATTGACTTCGTAGTAATGTTGCTCTCTCTTTCTCACTTCTTATCGATATATCACTGTCTTATATCTCAAGGAAGCTTTCTTTCTTCTTTCTGTTTTCTCCTATTTCTTCTCTTTTTTTTCTACTTCTATTTTTCTTTTTGCCTTATTTCTCTTCTTTTCCCTATTCTGGCTGTTTTCTTTTTCTTGTTTTGGTTAACTTCTTACTAGCTTTTTTTTTTTTTTTACAGGGAACCGTCAAAGTCATAACGGAGGAGGAAATATAGACACAAACAGGCTGTTTCAGAGCTTACCAGCGAAAAAGATGAAAGAATGAAGACGCTGGTTAACTTTTGCCTAAGGCAGTGGTTCTTAACCTTTTGAGAGTCACCGAACCCAAACGAAAGCCACCTCAAAGTACGCACCCGAACCCTCAAATATGACAAGAAATAATAATTAATTCAAAATTTAAGAGTTTCAAAATTCACGAGTAAATTTGGAATATACGAACAATAAATTCCATTTTGATCATTAGATCATGAATGAAAGACAAATTGCCCCCCAAAATTCAAGAGTTTATATGAATAAAAGAACAACGAATTCCATTTTCATTAATACAAGAAATGAAAGAAAAATTGTTTCAAACTTCAAGAATATATCTGAATAATAATTATCCCATAGGGCTGAGGCATAATACCGGAAGCTTCGCTTCTTTACTGTGTATAGAGGCCGCATTGGAGTTATAGGGCTCAAAATTAATTTACAAAAAAAAATAGATCGTTTTAATTGAATGTTTAGCGAACAATATTAAAATAACTTTTCGCACTTTGACAGTGTAACTGCGGCAAATGCTAAATTTTCAATGTTTAATATTTTGTTTATGCTTTTGCACTGTCCGGAAATTTTTATTTTTATTTTTCATCAATATTTTTCATAAAAAAAGACCCATATAAGAAAATGAAAAATATTTTCTCAAATGTTGCACATTGGAAAGTTTCTCCTACCGTTCCTCTACTCTGAGATATCTTACAAATATTGATTGCTTGAACAGTATTGTCGATAATAACACCGAAAGTGCAATAAATTACTTTCTGAGAAATCCGGCTTTTAATGTTGGGAGTGTATTGTTGTGCATATTGCAGCATGTAATATAGATATTGCGATGACGTAATGCTTTATTAGCTATTATTATTTATTGTGATTTATTATGTTCGATTGGAATGGCATCTGGTCCCCTGCTGCGAGTCACTAATACTAAAATGTATTGGGAACTCGCAGAATATTATCACCCACAGGTGGGGTGTTGGGGTATCAGGAAGCCCAACCTTCACTGTTGCCAAATTTTTGCACTAAAATTCCCCTGGGTCGTAGACTTCACTTCTGACTTTCTCCGTCTTCTTTTTCTTGTTCTGTGGCGTTGTTCGGTGAATCTCCTGGATCTGAAGTCCTTGTAGAGTCCTTTCGAATGCTCCGAAGTCTCACTATAAGTGAGGGATAGCGAGAGTGTTTGTGATGTTGCCGAATGTTACGATAATATGCTGTTTCCGAAACAAGATATAAAAACTAAATAAAACACAACAAATTAGGAGTAAACAACGTCTATTGATACTCCTATCGGTCTCGAGAGAGTGGGCGCTCCCGATACACCACTATATTTATGATTTTTTTAAGTATTTATAATGGCCGTATGGCAATGCAATTTTGAGATAAAACGTATGAGGAATTAAGGTACACTGTGGTATTTGTTTCTCAGTTTTGCCAGTGTGACCCCAAAACACGATTTTTCCCAAGCGTTCACTATCCCTAAAAGATAAGCAGTAGGATTAGAAGTTAGGAATCTAGACATTTGGGTGTGTCCTCAAGGTAGTCAGGGTGTGAAGGGCGGTCAGGGTGTATAAAGCAGTGTAGGGTGTTGAATTGACTACTTTAGAGGCCAATGCTGTTTTCATTTTCACCAGGCTCCTCAACGAAGAGAAATGAAAGCTAAAGCTGATTTTGAATATTTAAATGTCCTAAGAGAGTGATTCAAGTTCTCCACTTTAGAATTCAAATAATGATAGAATTTTACTACTGGAGAGAGTGGCTAAGTGATCAGCGTCTCGGAGGATCCCTCATCATGTCCCCCCCGCCGCTACAAGCTAACAGTATTGAGTCATAGCTGAGTGGCCGAGAACTACCTGTTCTGATGACCACCTACCAACCCGGAATCTACTGTATCCTTCTGAAAAGAATCAAGTGGAATTCCACGTGGCAAGATAAACCACGCACGAATGGCGCCACTATGAAACTCTAGCCTGTGCCACTATCAGGTTTTGGGTACCAATATGAACCCTAATAGAAGCCTAAAATGGTAAAGTTCTGTGGATACGCTACATAGGTGCGATTGATTGATTATTTTGGCGTTTGTCTTGGCGCCGCAACTTCAAGGTCATGTGGCGCCGAATAAAATATTAAATAAACTATATTATAAAACTATACCAAACAGTATTTAATTAAAAACAGGGTAAAAATTAAATTGTAAAAAGTATAAAACAAACTGGTTAAAAGTAAAAACCTGATAAAACAACAACAATAAAATGTTAATAAAACCTACAGGAGGTTGAGGACGCCAGCCTCCTGTAGGAAGCCATACACGTCATGTCCCGGGGAGAGTGCCTTTTCCCCCAGCACCAGAGAGAGAGAGAAACTCCCATCTCCACCCCGACAAAGGGGAAGGTACCGCTCTCACAGAACCCCCAGACTGGGGCACTCGACCAGCAAGTGCCGGGCAGTCAGGGGGACCAAACAGTCATCACAGTAGAGCTGAACTCCCCGGGACATGAGAAAGCCATCCATGTGCGTATCGAGTGTGACCCACCCTAAGGCGGCCCAGGACAGTCTCCGTCTTACGAATCCTAATATGGGAATACGACCAGGGACGCACAGCCCTGGTCATGACTTCCCCCATTTTCGTCCTGGCAACTACTGCCGCCCACCTGCGCTGCCACACACCCCTGAGTGCGGAACGCACGGTGGGATGCAAATCCCTAAATGGAAGAGCGCACTGTAAAAGAGGACGAGAAGCAGCGGTCCGCGCCACCTCATCGGCTTCCTCATTACCAAGCACAGAGACGTGGGCTGGTACCCAACAGAAGGTCACCTGATGCCCACGCCTTTTTGCTAAAACTAGCCAGCTAAAGATATCTAAAACAACAGGATGGGTGTTCTTGAAATATTCTTTTGCTGACAGGGTTGCCCGAGAGTCAGAGTAGACAATAAAAATATTGATAAGCAAAGTGAAGATGGTTCGAATGGCTAAAAGAATGGCAGATAGTTCTGCGGTAAAAATAAAGGCTAGGACAGGTAAGGTTCCAGAACGGAAAAAGTCTGGAAAGACAGCTCCATCCAACGCCAGCATCGGATTTGGAGCCGTCGGTGTATACTGGTACAGAAGTGGCGTGACAAGCTGTGTGGGAAAGAACAATCTGTCGAGCAGTTGCAGTAGAGATGCTTCCTTTGTCAAAAGTGAAGTAGCGGCAGAAATGTGAGTTTGGGAACTCCCACGGTGTGATGGGTGTACCTGGTAAACTGCTATAGGGAAGTATGGTAGTGAGAGGTCCCCAATGACATTCCGGGCACGGAAGCCAAAGAGGTGAGGTACTAGAGGCTTGTTTTTGTATGTTATATCTAAGTTTTTGTCTAGGGCAACGGTGTATGCAGGGTTGTAAGGTTGGCGTTGTAGTCTGTACCGGTATTTAATAATGAGTTCGTCTCTATGTATGTCCAGGGGTGGCATTCCTGCGTCGACAAAAAGATTTGATATGGGGGATGATCTAAAACCACCTGTTGGCAGTCGGACGGCCGCGGCATCAAGTGTGCGGAGGCGGGCGGTCGTTGCCGACGTGTATACTTCGCAGCCGTAGGACAGTCTCGACCCAATGAGTGCCTGGTAAAGGCGTAGGAGTATTGTGTGGTCAGCGCCCCATGAAGTGCATGACAAAACACGGAAGAGATCGAGGGATCTCACGCACTTCGTTTTTAAGTCGTTTAGGTGTGGAAGCCATGTGAGGTGTCTGTCAAAGGCGAGTCCCAAGAACTTGTCTTCTTCCACAATAGGTATACGTGCACCGCACATGATGAGATCAGGGTCTGGATGGTGGCCTCTCAGGCGGCAAAAGTTCATGACAACCGACGTGGACAATGAGAATCGGAAGACATGATTCTCTGCCCGTCTGGATATTCTGTGGATGGCATTTTGCAGTTTTCGCTCCGCTGTGGACATCCGAGACGCTGAGTACCAGATTGCCAGGTCGTCGACATAGAAGGAGAACGACACCCCCTCTTGGAGCGATGCTATAACTCTATTAATGGCCACGGAAAAGAGGGTGACACTCAGGACGCTTCCTTGGGGAACTCCTTCCTGCTGTTCATAGAGTGATGAGTAGGAGGTTGTGAGGGCAACTACCAACTTGGCAGGCGAACGACCGGGGCACTCCTGCCGCCCGCCCGCATCTTGCCGTTCGAAGCCGTTCAACTACCGAGGCGCAGCGAACCACCTGCTACACTCCCGCTGCTCGTTCGCCTGACGCCGTTCGACGCCTCGGTCGACTGAACCACCGAGGCTTCTCAACCCGCTGTGGGAGGCGACTTGGTGGGCGCCAGCGCCTTCCTCGTCAGACAGCGGCCGGGCCTCGCTCTGAACACTTGATTCTACTCCGGTTCCAAGCCCTGCTCTCACTCGGGTTAACTCAGATACCGTGGGCTCGTTCTGGGTGCCTTACCTCTCCCCTCTCCACGCCTTGGACTCCCGTTACTGTCGTGAACCTGACGCCCCTTCTCCTCCTGCGCCTTCCTCGTCTACCACGTCTACACCACTTCAAGGACGAAGCTGTGCTGCCTCGTCATTGCCACTCTGGACGAGACGCCCAGAAGAGGAAGAAGCCGTGCAACGGGTCATTGCTGAGTCCGGCGTGCTGAAGCCTTCGTGTTGGAGACTTCAGATTGTGAGGCTGTTTTGGGGTTTCTACTTTATTTAAAGTAAACTGGTGTCTAACCATTTATCTTGTTGTTTGTTATCCCTCCCGATTACAGCACCCAACTCTTGGAAGCTTGACATGTGGCGACCTCGCCATGATTGGGTCAACTGGTAATCGGAAGGATTGGCTTGTTTGCGCGCCACTTGCTGACTGCGGCCCGGAAGTGAGTGTTTAATCCTTCACCGTTCTTTTGGGCTGCTGTATGCCCACAGTGGGATTTTTTTTGGGTGCTGCCATAGCACTTTTTCAGCCCTTGTACTGCCCTTATCACCCAATCACTCGTTTGAGTTTTAAGTGGGCTTTACGCCCCCTAGTACCCTTTTTTGCAGTTTTTTTTTTTTTTTGCTAATTTTTCTTCCTTGTTTCCTTTTGTTTTGGTTCTTCACGTTTGTTTTGGTTCTGTGTTGCATTTTCTTGGTCTTGTTTTGTTGTTGGGTTTTGTGTTTTGTCTGGTTTCATGCTTCTAATTGATATTTTCTTTGTTCCTTATTGCGTCTTATTGGTGTTATTGTCTGTTGGGTTTATATTTTTTTTGCTTTGTTGTCCATATTAATCATGTCCAGCTTTGAGGTGTTTAAGGTGTAGCAGTCACCGCTCGAATCGCGTGTTCCTTCCCCTCAGTGACACATAAGATAATGGTGCATTGCACAGAATACTTTAAAATTGTGTTTTCATGTTCATCGTTAGTACTTGTCTCTGTCCGCGTCGTGTCTTCAATGTTTATCTTTCTTGTACTCGTTTACCTTTGACTGTCCGTCTATGTCCTCTTGTCGTCCATTCGTACACATTGTTATACACATACACCAACACTTAAATGTTACCCACACTTCACAACATTCACACAAACGCATACCCACACAAACACCTTTTCTTAGTGTCTTGTCCGTGTCAATGACCTTTATGATTTTTGTCCAATAAAGTAACCCTAACGGATATTGAGTTTCTCTATCCGCGAACCTATTAGCACTTGAGAACACTCGCTACCACCAACAAAGGCTCAGGCTGTAGCCTTGGGGCTGGAGGGTGAGGATCTCGGTCGCTACGTTGTCCAGCAGCAAGCCATCGAGAGGGACGAGCGAGCTGCCGAGAGAGAGGAAAAACGTCTCCCTGCCGAGAGAGAGTTTCAACTGGCAAAGAGTAAGTGGAAAAAGAAATAGAACTCGCCCGTGTCGTCGCCCAGGGGAAAACGGCTTCTCCTTCCTGAGAGAACGTGAGAGGACCAAAATTGCCCACCTAACAAGAGGGAGAAAACATCAACAACTACCTCGTCCGCTTTGAAAGGGTGGCTGAACTATTGCGGATCAACAAGGATAGCTACGCTGCGAGGTTGGGTTGTCTCCTCACGGGTAAGGCCACTGAATTGTATACTTCATTGTCAGCTGAAATAACTGAAGATTACGCTCTTTTGAAGAAAGCTCTCCTCACGGGGTTCAGTAAGACGGCGGACAACTATTGTCAAGACTTCCGTCACGCAAGGATTAGAGTTGGGGAAAACTACCAGCAGTTTTCCATCCACATGACTCGGTTGTTCCAGGCGTGGTTGGAAGCCTCTGACGTCCCCTGCACTTATGAAGAAGAACTTGATTTTATGCTCCTGGATCAGTTTCTCACTAATCTTACCCCAGATTTGAGGATCTTCATAAAGGAGCGCTGGCCGAAACATCTTCCCGACGCAGTGAGACTTGCCGACGACTGGTCGTCTGCTCGCAACGCCTACCCTAAAGCTTCCTCTCCTAGTTCCCGAGACCCCTCTAAGGCTGCTGCGCCCACGAAATCTTCAGAGTCCTCTCCGGGAGCCTCCGCCAAGACCACTGCCAAGCCCAGTACAGCAACCCTGAGATGTCACCAATGCGAGGAGGAAGGCCATCTACGTCCGCGCTGCCCGAAGAATCCCCGCGCCTTCAAAGATGTCGAACCTGCTAAACCTTCATATCAGGTAGGCTTTTGCCTTAGTGACAAAAGTGTCCCGAAGTTTTCTGTTTCGGGCACTGTTAACGGGTCTTGGAGCTCCAACATCATCAGGGATACTGGCTGTTCCTGTGTGATCGTCTCTGAAGACTTACTACCTGATGTAGATGTTGAAGAGTTGTCCAAAGGCCTCCCTTGCTGACTACCTAGGACGTGTGGACAAGTTTCCTGTGGTGAGGTGCCACTTACGTTGTCCCTACTTCACCGGTTGGACTGAGGTGGTACGAGCTCCTATTAAGTTTGTTAGGGCTCTCATCGGAAACGTCCCTGGGGTAAGGGATCCCCATGACCCTGACTCTTCTCAATCTCCATCTGATTCTTCCAGAACATCCTCATCTTCAAAGTTGCCGCGAGGGACTTCTATTCCTCGTGTTCCGACGTCCCCTGCAGCCATCCAAGTACACGCCGTTACCACCCGTGCTGGTAGATTGAAGAGGCTTCATCCGCTTGTCCTTCCGGAACCTCTACCTTCTTCAGTAACCCCTCAAGACTTCTCTCAGCTTCAAGCCTCGTATGCCTCCTTAGCAGCGATACGGCAGAAAGCCTCATCTGGACACTTCGACAAAGCAAGGAACGGGTCCTCCTTCCAGTACCTGTATCTCAACAGGCTTCTCTATAGGATGTGCCTCACCTCCTCGCTTTCCAACAAGGTAGGCCAACATTGTCTAGTTGTGCCAAGGGATTCCAGTCAGATCATCCTCTCCGCGGCCCACCAGAGTCCCTTGGCCAGACATTTCTCTAGTCATAAGATGGAGATGAAGTTCTTTCAACATTTCTTCTGGCCAGGTATAGGAGTAGACATCCGTACTTACTGTCGTTCCTGTGATAAGTGCCAACGGATGTCGGGGAGAGGTCGTGTACGTCCTGTCTCCCTCCAACCCTTACCTGTCGTTACATAACCACTTCCCCGAGTCGCCATCGACCTCGTTGGACCCTTGTCTCCACCAGCTACGGAAGGACCTCTTGTCAGCCCCGTTCCCGTAGTGGAGGAGCTATCACCTGACGCCAGCTCCACTGAACTTCCCATCGATGAGCCACTTATGGACAACCGGGATGTATTCTCCACCTCGCCTGGCTGTACGTCAACGATTCAGCAGAACATCGTCCGGGTGTTGAGATGGGCCTTGGGTCTACCGGCCTACAGGTACCGTGTCATCCATATGGCCGGAAAGGATAATGTGGGATCCGTTTTATTGAGTAGACTTCCTGCCCAAGTCACTCCTCCTGTGTTTCCTCGTCAGTTTCCCCCTTGTTTTTAATTTATTGACTTATGTTCTTTTTTTCTTTCCACTTGGTAGTTGTCTGTGGAATCTACCTGGATTAAATTCTTGCATGGGGGCCTGTGTGAGGGCAACTACCAACTTGGCAGGCGAACGACCGGGGCACTCCTGCCGCCCGCCCGCATCTTGCCGTTCGAAGCCGTTCAACTACCGAGGCGCAGCGAACCACCTGCTACACTCCCGCTGCTCGTTCGCCTGACGCCGTTCGACGCCTCGGTCGACTGAACCACCGAGGCTTCTCAACCCGCTGTGGGAGGCGACTTGGTGGGCGCCAGCGCCTTCCTAGTCAGACAGCGGCCGGGCCTCGCTCTGAGCACTTGATTCTACTCCGGTTCCAAGCCCTGCTCTCACTCGGGTTAACTCAGATACCGTGGGCTCGTTCTGGGTGCCTTACCTCTCCCCTCTCCACGCCTTGGACTCCCGTTACTGTCGTGAACCTGACGCCCCTTCTCCTCCTGCGCCTCCCTCGTCTACCACGTCTACACCACTTCAAGGACGAAGCTGTGCTGCCTCGTCATTGCCACTCTGGACGAGACGCCCAGAAGAGAAAGAAGCCGTGCAACGGGTCATTGCTGAGTCCGGCGTGCTGAAGCCTTAGTGTTGGAGAGTTCAGATTGTGAGGCTGTTTTCGGGTTTCTACTTTATTTAAAGTAAACTTGTGTCTAACCATTCATTTATCTTGTTTGTTATCCCTTCCGATTACAGCTCCCAACTCTGGAACCTTGACAGAGGTATCAACTCTTACGCAAAAGGTCCGTTCTTCAAGAAATCCCTCAATAAGCTTTGGCATGCGTCTATGGAGAACAAAGTTATAAAGCTGCTTTAAAATCCCAGACCTCCATGTCTTGTCGTAGGCCTTCTCGAGGTCAAACAAAATGCACACCATGTGTTGTCTTTCTACGAGCGAGCGGCATATAGCTGACTCGAGACGTACAAGGGCATATACTATAAATCTCATCCTCCGAAGCCCTGACTGATAAGGAGACAGGTGGCCATTGTTCTCTAGATAGGGTATTAGGCAGAAGTTTACCATCTTTTCAGAGTTTTCAGAGGCAGGATGTTAGAGCGATGGGCCGGTAGTGTAAGGGCTGTGAACCATCCTTCCCAGGTTTGCATATGGGAAGTACAATGGCTCTGCGCCGTTCACTTGGCATGTTGGCAGTTTACCATACTTTATTGTATATTATTGCAGTCCGGCAACGTGTCGTTGCATTGGGAGAGAGCTGATTGTAATTCCCGCATGGCGAAGGGAACGTTGTATGTTTCAGTATTTAATGATGTAAAGTCTAGCTGGCGTCTCTCCTGTTCTTCCATGTGCCGGCGCACAGCGGGATGTCTAGAGTCCCGCTTAGACACAGCAGCGAATGCACTGGCTATGGCGTCGGCGACTTGATCGTTCCCTGCGATTATGTTGTGGTGCATATGATAGTGTTTTGGATGACCGGTGTGAAGATGCAACAGTGGTTCCTCTTGGGTTGCTGGTGGTATTTTCCCATAGTGTATGGCGACTGTTGAAGTTGCCGAGTAGTTAGAAGCGTGAGGGCAGTTGGCGTACCAGTATCAGGAAGTCTTGCTGATTGAGTGGTGTACTGGCTGGAAGATACAGGGAGCATATAGTGTAGGTACGTGTTATGTGAATTTGAGCAGCAGCCTGCAATGGAGTGTTAAGTGAGAGCGGAGTGTGTGCTATGTTGTTAGATATGAAAAGGCACGTACCTCCCGAAGGAGCTTATGTGGGATCAGGTGGAGAATATATGACACTGTAATTGCGCGGGGGAGGATGAACGTATGCTCCTAACAGTGTCTCCTATAGTCAGAGACACTGTGGCTGGGAGTCTTTGATTAGGGACTGGAGTTCCTCCCAGCCTACTCAGAAACCACGGCAGTTCCACTGTATTAGGATGAATTTTACTTTTTATTCTTCAGGGCGCCCCCGAAGTGGGACATCCCTGATTTTGCACCGGCTTTCGCTGGAGGGTTAGCCCCAGCGCCAGTGTGCTCCCTTTCGCCCCAGTGGCCGATTAAACAGACCGAGGAATACCCAATTTTCCCCGGCCTCCCGTTCCTACCGGTGACTTACTCATCCTGCCCCCCCAACCCTCCGCAACTCCGAGGAAGCGGCAGGGGTGGATGGCACGGGTGGAGCCTCCTGCACAAACTGTGCGGAGGCGGAGGACACGGGCGCCGGCAGGGCCGCACCGTGGCCTTGAGCATCAGTGGTCACCGGCCTACGGTCAGCCGGAGCCACTGGTGCAGAGGTGGCGGCCGCAGCCGGCACCCGGGATTCTCCAAACGTCCCAGAAGCGGGCGTTGGAGAAGGCACTTTAGCAGGAGGACTGTCCTCGAGGGACTCCTCACTGCGCGTGCGCTTCTGCTGCTGGGGCTCACTGAAGCCATCAGCAGGCGTCTGGAGTGATGAGGCGGCCTTCTGAGGAGGGATTGAGGTTGTGGGATTAGCAGGCTTGGCGGTTGTTTGTCATCGATGTGCATGAGAATTAAGGGCAGCAGCGTAAGTCATTCCTGGGGTGGACATCTTGTTGAGGGCAAGTTGTTTCGCCTCAGCAAAGGATACCCTTTGCTGGCTACGAATACTGAGGACTTCCCTTTCGAACAAGTAGCTCTCACATTCCTTTGATGAAGCAGGATGAAGTGCACCACAGTGGCAACATCTCACAGGGCCAGGGCAGTCGTCACCATGGTTATTCATGGCACAAGACACACAGATTTTTGCAATGCCATTATTCAAGCGCCGACAGGTCTGGGTGACGTGACCACACGCTTGACAGTGAAAGCACTTTCTGGGGTGTGGGACATAGGGCTTCACATTTAAATTTAGCCAGGGCAGCTTGACAGTCTTGGGCAATACCAGTCGGTTGAAAGTAATAAACAGGGTTGGTGTAGTTGTGAGTACTCCGTCAACTTGTCGTTGAACTCGTCGGACTGATGTCACATCGTAGTGTTTGAGTTCTTTCACCAATCTCTCTTCTGAGTAATGGAGAAGGTCCCGTGAAAAGACAACTCCCCGAGATTGGTTCATGGTGGCATGGGGAGAACAGGACACGGATGCACCAGGTACCGAGGTAAGGGCGCTGAGCTTTGAGCTATCTTCAGGTGACGAGACTTCAACCAACAAGCTACCGTCCTCTTGTGGCATGATCTTGGGTTTACGGCCACAAGCCTTGACCAGAGAACGGTGTTCTTAAAAAAATATCGACATCATTAATCGAGCAGCCATCCACAGACTTGACAACAATGTACTTCTGAAAAGAAACAGGCTCATATAATTATGTCAGGCATAACTTAATTCTATTTGGGAGACTGAGGAGCCCCCAGGTTTACGTGAACTCGCTGAACTACTCCGTGGACCTTTTGGTCGCACGGACTTGTCTTGGGCAGACCCTCTTTGGGATAGGGACTTCCCAGAAGCACCACCGTGAGCCGTGAAAGCCTCCAAGGTGGCGATGAGAGCGGGCCGTGTAGGAGTTTCCCGGGACAGGCGGACGTCAGGGAGAGAGGCAGGCCGGGGCAATGGAATCTTACCCATACAACAAAACAATTCGTTCACTTCCCTACACCCCCACCCACCACGGAGCCCAACAAAGGGAGGCTGAATGTTGGGGCCAGACCCCACCCAACAGCCCCAGGGGAAATGGGGAAGTAATACGCATCCACTGCCAGGTGTTTAACGGCGGCCGCGGGACCGTTGCGACCGCCTACCCGTCAGTGACCGCTTGACCCTAGCCATCGCATGGCCCTAGCCAGCGCATGACCAGCCGATTGATTCAGTGGGGCCACACTGAACCACCCGTCTTACCCCATCCCTCCCAGCAAGGAAGCGTGTTTTCCACCGAGGGGAACTACTCCCTGCCCCGCGGTGGACTCAACTTCCAGATGAAAGGGCACGGGGAGTATACGAGACTCCACGCACGGCAATCACGTGGGGAGACAATGGCCCTGCCCTAGGTGGTAAAAGGGTGGGGGAAGGCAACATCACTTTTAGGCCTCCTTTAACGGTGATGAAGGCGGATCACTTGGTCCACGAGGCCGGCGGACATCGAGCCCTATCTAGGTAGGCAAGCCACCACGGTACATGGTGCCGCCGACCTTGCTTCAAGCCCCGTCACCACTACAAGGTGACTCCCCTTCGATGGGGTTGAGATCTGAGAAAGTTTCACGTATCTTGGTAGCGTAGTTCATAACAACGGTGAGTTTGGCCAGGATGTCTTACGGCGGATTGGCCTGGCCTACGGACTTATGGACTCGCTCAACACGAGTATATGGCGTTATCAATACCTGTGCAAAAGGACAAAGATCCGGATCTTCAAGTCCCTTGTGTTCCCTGTCTTACTCTATGGCTGTGAGACATGGACACTAAATGGGGACTTGGAGAGGCGGATTGATGCCTTTGGTAATAAATGTCTACGCAGAATCATGGGATATCGCTGGAATGACTTTGTGTCAAACCAGCGACTACTCCGTGAGACTGATTCGACATAATATTATAATAACTGCATAGTCCGTCAACGCCAACTCCGGCTATACGGGCACGTGGCACGTTACCCTGAAGCTGATCCTGATCGGGTTGTCTCTGTAAGAGACAATCCTGAGTGGAGGAACCCAAGGAGACGCCCACGGAGTTCGTGGATTGAGCAAGTAGATAGATCCTGCTGGGAGGTACTCGGGTTGGGAAGGGGGCCTGCATGGAGACTCGCCCGGAGGGACCCCCAGGCTTGGCGTCGTAGGGTGGGCGAGGCGACGCACCCCCCGGCGTATGCCCTCACTGATTGGTTGATAGATACCTAGAAAGGGACTGTGGCGAATTTTGCGGAGAAATTTCTCATGGTGTGTCTTTCGTGTATTTAGTTTGAGATAAGCAAATTAGTCCTTAGAAAGCTTGCCGAACGCCTGTATGGTGTTTACTGAGGCAATAGAAAATTGAAACTGAGGGCGTAGGAGAGGTTATGACAAAGTTTCACTACCTTCTTGCTTCCTGCCAGGAGTGACTTACGCCCACTTCGGCAATTGTCATCAGCCTATTCCGCACACACACACACACACACACACACACACACACACACACACACACATCAGAATCAGTTTGGGTGGACGTTTACAAAGGAAAAGAAAAACTAACTCTAGGAGTTATGTACAGGCCACCCAACCTTAACGGGCAGGACACGAATATATTACTACAGGAGATTGGCAGGGCGAGTAAGAGTATAAATGTCTGCGTAATGGGGGACTTTAATTATAGGAATATAGACTGGGAAGACCTAGTGGGTGACCTGGAAGCCGAGGATTTTCTTGAAGTTATACATGATAATTTCCTTAAGCAGGTAGTTACTGAGCCTACCAGAGGAGATCACATATTAGTCTTAGTCCTAACCAACAATGGGAATTTGCTACGTGAGTTGGAGGTGGGCGGAGAGTTAGGAAAAAGTGACCACAGAACGGTTCGTTTATCTTAGACTGGGGGGTAACCCGCGAACCAAACCCAGTGTTAGTGCCAGATTTTAGAAGAGCAAATTACGAGGGGCTTCGAAAACATCTTGAAGGGGTAAACTGGGATAATTGAGGGATTCATGAGGGCCAGAACTGCGGATTGGAGAGACAGGAGAACCAGGTAGAAATGTCTTACAATAATTTAATTAGAGTAATAGTAGAGGGGCAAATACAGCATATACCACAGCGAACACTTAGAAAAGAAAACAATGACCCTAAGTGGATGACTCGTGGACTAAAACACGAGATAGGGTTAAAGAAGGGAATTTATCAGAAAATAAAGAATGGTGAAACACATCTCAGGGGCCGGTACGCCGAACTATCTAGATTAGTTAAGAAAAACACCAGGATAGCAAAAAGGAACTATGAGATCAAAGTAGCAAATGAGGCGAAAAGTAATCCTAACGGCTTATTTCAGATGTATAGAATAATAACACGGGAGAAAATTGGACTGCTGAAAACAAACACAGGGGAGCTAGTAGAAAATTACGAAAATATGAGCACATTGTTGAACGACTGCTTCCTTTCAGTATCCACACAGGAGGATCGAACGGCTATACCGGAAAGGGTTCAGGTGTACGAGGGCGGGGATGGCGATACATTGAGGGATATAATCATTACCAATCAAGTAGTTCAGGATGAGATAGATAAGCTTAAGAAGAACAAGTCGCCAGGTCCTGACGGGATATTTCCAAGGGTATTAAAGGAATTAGGTAATGTACTCAATGACCCACTAACCGACATCTTTAAGATGTCGGGAAATACTGGCTATGTGCCGAACCTATGGGAAGTAGCTAATGTGACGTCGATTTTCAAAAAGGGGGACAGGTCAGTTGCTTCAAAGTATCGCCCAATTAGCTTAACATCGGTTATAGGCAAGATGCTGGAGTCCATAATAGCCAGGAACATTCGGGAGCATCTAGAGAAACATAGCTTAATTCACGACTCGCAGCATGGGTTCACGAAAGGTAGGTCATGCCTCACCAGTCTCTTGTCCTTATACAATAAAGTATTTGAGGCGGTAGACAGAGATGAAAATTATGATGTAATCTATCTTGACTTTAGTAAAGCGTTTGACAAAGTTCCTCACCAACGACTGTTGCTTA
Organism: Eriocheir sinensis; assembly: GCF_024679095.1. Taxonomy (NCBI): domain Eukaryota; kingdom Metazoa; phylum Arthropoda; class Malacostraca; order Decapoda; family Varunidae; genus Eriocheir; species Eriocheir sinensis. Next base: position 19,473,996 of record NC_066529.1, on the reverse strand, counting down.
AATTACAGGCTCATGGAGTAGAGGGTAAAGTTTTGAACTGGGTCAAGGCGTGCCTTAGCAATAGGAAGCAAAGAGTGCAAATCAATGGTAAAAGATCTGACTGGGGATGTGTTACGAGTGGGGTCCCACAAGGTTCGGTATTAGGTCCATTTTTTTTTAATTATTTATATTAATGACTTAGATACAAGAATTAGTAGTGATGTCAGTAAGTTTGCAGATGATACCAAGATCGGTAGAGTAATTGAGCCGGATCAGGACGCTACTGTAGTATTCACCAGGGTGAACTAAACAGATTGTATAACTGGGCGGATAAATGTCAGATGGAGTTCAATGTAGGGAAGTGCAGTATTTTGAGTGTAGGTAGGAACAACTCCTCACATAACTATTGCTTAAATGACACTCGCATAAGCAGGTCTGGATGCGAGAGGGATTTAGGGGTCTTAGTAAGCTCTGATCTCCGTCCAAGGGCACAATGCATTCAAGCTAGAAATCGAGCAAATAGGGTACTGAGATTTATTTCAAGGAGCGTAAGCAACAGAAGCGCCGAAGTCTTCCTCAAACTATATTTAGCATTAGTTAGACCTCATCTTGACTATGCGGTTCAGTTCTGGTCACCTTACTATAGAATCGATATCAAAATGTTAGAATCGGTGCAGAGGAGGATGACTAAGATGATTCAGGGGTTGAGAAACTTGCCATACGAGGAAAGACTCAAACAGTTAAACTTGCATTCTCTAGAAAGGCGAAGGGTGCGTGGAGACATGATCGAGGTTTATAAATGGATGAAGGGCTTTAATAAGGGAGACATTCATAAGGTTTTGTTGGTAACATAACCGGGTAGGACACAAAGTAATGGGTTTAAACTGGATAAATTCAGATTCAACAGGGACATAGGCAAAAATTGGTTTACTAACAGGGTGGTGGATGAGTGGAATAGGCTTAGCAGTCATGTGGTGAGTGCCAATACAATTGTCACATTCAAAAATAGATTAGATAAATTCATGGACAGCGATATTAGGTGGCGTTAGATACACGGGAGCTTAGGTTCAGAGGAGCTGCCTCGTACAGGCCTACCGGCCTCTTGCAGACTCCTATGTTCTTATGTTCTTAGACACACACACACACACACACACACACACACACACACACACACACACACACACACACACACACACACACGGGCGCGCGCGAGAGAGAATGAGCCCACTGTTTATTTTGATACTGATCAGTGGAGCCCTGACTGACAAAGGCCACCGCTGGAAATACGTAGACGACATCACCAATGCTTTTGACGTTAATAGCGCCAACCCTGACTTCAGCGAGCTGTAGGACACCATCAACAAGATGAAGCGGTGGACCCTCACCAACGATATCACCATCAACACTGCCAAAACCTTGGTGATGCACATCAACCTGGGAGCACAAAACATCATACTACCAAAAATCACCATCGGTCAAGACTACCTCCAGCCTGCAGACAGCCAAGCTCCTTGGCGTGTCTATTGATAACGAACTCAACTAAAATGCTCACGTCACCACGGTCACCAGAGCTGCTACTTACCGCCTTTACCTCCTCAGGCGACTAAAATCTCTGGGCGTTCCTCCTTGTGAGCTCATTCATATCTACAAAGCCTTCATCGAACCAAAGCTCATGTACGCCTCACTTGCCTGGTCATCTGATCTCACGGCAACTTAGAAAGAGTAGCAGGAGAAAGTGGAAAAGAGGGCTTTTTTTTTTTTTTTTTTTTGACAGCAAAGGAGACAGCTCGAGGGCACAAAAAAGTAAACATTAATAAAAAAAAAAGCCCGCTACTCGCTGCTCCTAAAAAGAATCCAAAGAGGTGACCGAAAGATAGGTCAGTTTCGGAAGGAGAGGTGTCCTGATACCCTCCTCTTGAAAGAGTTCAAGTCGTAGGCAGGAGGAAATACAGATGAAGGAAGATTGTTCCAGAGTTTACCAGCGTGAGGGATGAAAGAGTGAAGATGCTGGTTAACTCTTGCATAAGGGGTTTGGACAGTATAGGGATGAGCATGAGTAGAAAGTCGAGTGCAGCGGGGCCGCGGGAGGGGGGGAGGCATGCAGTTAGCAAGTTCAGAAGAGCAGTCAGCGTGGAAATATCGATAGAAGATAGAAAGAGAGGCAACATTGCGGCGGAATTTAAGAGGTAGAAGACTATCAGTATGAGGAGGAGGGCTGATGAGACGAAGAGCCTTTGCCTCCACTCTGTCCAGAAGAGCTGTGTGAGTGGAGCCCCCCCACACATGAGATGCATACTCCATACGAGGGCGGACAAGGCCCCTGTATATGGACAGCAACTGTGCAGGGGAGAAGAACTGGCGGAGACGGTACAGAACGCCCAGCCTCGAGGAAGCTGATTTAGTAAGAGATGAGATATGAAGTTTCCAGTTGAGATTTTGAGTTAAGGATAGACCGAGGATGTTTAGTGTTGAGGAAGGTGATAGCTGGGTGTTGTCAAAGAATAGGGAATAGTTGTTTGGAAGATTGTGTCGAGTGGATAGGTGGAGAAACTGTGTTTTTGAGGCGTTGAAGGACACCAGGTTCTTCTTGCCCCAATCGGAAATAATAGTAAGGTCTGAGGCTAAGCGTTCTGCAGCCTTGAGTCGTTAAGTTCCTGAAGGGTGGGTCTTCTATTAAAAGAAGTTGAATAATGCAGAGTGGAATCATCGGCGTAGGAATGGATAGGACAGTTCGTTTTGGAAAGAAGATCATCAATGAACAACAGAAAAGAGTGGAGATAGGACAGAACCTGTGGGACACCACTGTTAATAGATTTAGGCGAAGAACAGTGACCGTCTACCACGGCAGAAATAGAACGGTCAGAAAGGAAACTGGAGATAAAGGTACAGAGAGAAGGATAGAAACCGTAGGAGGGTAGTTTAGAAAGCAAAGATTTGTGCCAGACCCTATCAAAAGCTTTTGATATGTCCAGCGCAATAGCAAAAGTTTCACCGAAACGGCTAAGAGAGGATGACCAAGAGTCAGTTAAGAAGGCTAGGAGATCACCAGTAGAACGCCCCTTGCGGAACCCATACTGGCGATCAGATAGAAGGTCAGAAGTGGAAAGGTGCATTTGAATCTTCCGGTTAAGGATTGATTCAAAAGCTTTAGATAGACAAGAAAGTAAAGCAATAGGACGGTAGTTTGAGGGATTTGAACGGTAACCCTTCTTAGGTACAGGCTGTATGAAGGCATACTTCCAGCAAGAAGGAAAGGTAGATGTTGACAGGCAGAGGCCAAAGAGTTTGACCAGGCAGGGTGACAGCACGGAGGCACATTTTTAAGGACAATAGGAGGCACTCCATCAGGTCCATAAGCCTTCTGAGGATTGAGGCCAGAGAGGGCATAGAAAACATCATTTTGAAGAATCTTTATAACAGGCATAAAGGAGTCAGAGGGGGGATGAGTAGGAGGAATATGCCCAGAATCGTCCAGAGTGGAGTTTTTAGAAAAAGTTTGAGAGAAGAGTTCAGCCTTTGAGATAGATGAGACGGCAGTGTTGCCGTCAGGACTGAGGAGTGGAGGGAAAGATGAAGAAGTGAAGTTGGAGGAGATGTTTTTGGCTAGATGCCAGAAGTCACGGGAAGAGTTAGAGAAAGCAAGGTTTTGACATTTTCTATTAATGAAAGAATTTTTGGTTAGTCGGAGAATAGATTTGGCACGATTTCGGGCAGAAATGATTAGCATTTTCTATTAATGAAAGAATTTTTGGTTAGTCGGAGAATAGATTTGGCACGATTTCGGGCAGAAATAATTAGCATTAGTTTGAAGGCTCTGGTATCTTTTGTGAGCTACCTCTCTATCATTGACAGCACGAGAACAAGCGTGATTAAACCAAGGCTTTTTAGCGTGAGGAGTAGAGAAAGAACGAGGAATGTATGCCTCCATTCCAGAGACAATCACCTCTGTGATGCGCTGAGCACACACAGAGGGGTCTTTATCCTGGAAGCAATAATCATTCCACGGGAAATCGGAAAAGTACATCCTCAGGTCGTCCCACCGAGCTGAAGCAAAATGCCAGAAGCATCGCCTCTTCGGTGGGTCCAGAGGGTGTACAGGAGCGATAGGACAGGATGCAGAAATAAGATTGTGATCGGAGGAGCCCAACGGAGAGAACAGTTTGACAGAATAAGCAGAAGGGTTTGAGGTAAGGAAGAGGTCTAGAATGTTGGGCCGATCTCCAAGACGGTCAGGAATACGTGTAGGGTGCTGGACCAACTGCTCTAGGTCGTTGAGGATAGCAAAGTTGTAGGCTTGTTCACCAGGATGGTCAGTGAAAGAGGATGAAAGCCAAAGCTGGTGGTGAACATTGAAATCTCCTAGGATGGAGATTTCAGCGAATGGAGAGTGGGTCAAGATGTGCTCCACTTTAGAATTCAAATAGTCAAAGAATTTTACATAGTTGGTAGAGTTAGGTGAGAGATAAACAGCACAGACGTATTTAGTAATAGAATGACAGTGAAGTCTTAACCAGATGGTGGAAAATTCAGAAGAGTCAAGGTCGTGGGCACGAGAGCAAGTGATGTCGTTGCGCACGTAGGCGCAACATCCAGCTTTGGATTGAAATTTAGGATAGAGATAGTAGGAGGGAACAGAGTAGAGATTGCTGTCAGTAGCCTCAGAAACCTGTGTTTCGGTAAGGAAGAGAAGGTGAGGTTTAGAGGAGGAGAGATGATGTTCCACAGAATGAAAATTGGAGCGAAGACCGCGAATGTTGCAGAAATTGAGAAGAA